>NC_037679.1:48706267-48832407 GCF_003255815.1 Theropithecus gelada | reverse complement strand
AAAAAAAAAAAAAAAAAAAAAAAAAAAAAAAAATTCGCTGGGTGTGGTGGTCATGCCTGTAATCCCAGATGCTTAAAAGGCTGAGGCATGAGAATCGCTTGAACCCAGGAGGCACAGGCTGCAGTGAGCCAAGATGACACCACTGCACTCCAGCCTAGGTGACAGAGCAAGGCTCTGTCTCAAATAAATAAATTTAGTTCAAAAACATAGAGAAACTATAAGTGCTTGGTAGCTTGGACTTGAAACTACTCTTGTTTAAGCTTGAATTTACTTTGGTTTTGCATTTGTTCAGTTAAAACTTAAAGATAAACGTCTTGTCTTAGAGTTTTTTTTTTAGTTACAAGAAATCGCTGTTGATAATTTCTTTCTAAATGTATCTCTTATTTTTCAGGCAGATATAGCATTTTGGGGCATACGTTCTTGATTTGTTGATCTGTAGATAAAGTGTATGTTCTGCTTGTCCATTTGGCCCTTTTTATCCATGGATTATGCATCTGCAGAATCAACCAACTGTAGATTGAAAATATTCAGAACAAAAATATGGATGGTTGCGTCTGTAGTGAACATGTACAGACTTTTTCTTATATTCCCTAAATAATACAGTATAACAATTACCTGCATAGCAAGTTTTGGTCAAAGGAGAGAATCCTTGTCACATATTATTCTTGCCAAAAATTAGTTAACCGTGTATTGCTATCATCAAGGACTGAATGTCATGGTGTAATCCGATAATCAAATACATCTATGGTAGTAAAACCTAAAGTAATTAAAATACTTTTATTTTAAACTTTATTTGGATTAATGCGGGACTCCAAATATTAAGAGACTGTTCAGTATTCCAGTCCAGAAACATTAGAAGTAAAGAGTTGCTGTTTCCTAAAAATTCACAGCACGTGGAAATAATCACAGGATAGTGACAAGTTTTTCAGGAAGAAGTCCTTGACTCTGCCTGTTAAGACTGGAAAAGGTTTTCTGTAAGAGATGCCAGTTTAGCTGAGGGAAGGAGAGGAACCAAGAGGCCCTCATTCATCAGCGAATTATGTACAAGTTGTTCACTCTAACTAGAAGAGGTTGTGGTACTGTAATGAGATACGAAGCTAGAAGAATTCACAGGATGCCACATTAAAAAGGCCTTGAATGCCAAGATAAGGATTTTTTTTCTCTTGTCCTGTAGATGAACATTTGACAAGCCTACTTCTGATGAAGTAAGTTTAGAGACGTACTATGCGATATCACATAACTCCTAGAAGCTCATTTTTTAAAAGCAGTTTAACCTTTTGTGATTGACAGTTTTCCAGACTTGTTTCATCATAGAACTAGATTTTATTTGAATGCTAATTAACACCATAGAGTTACTTTTAGAAATTTTAAGGATTTTGAGCAAGGGAATGGTGAGATTTGCATTTGTATAATATAGGTATGATGAGAATCAAGAAATCCCATTGAGTTTAAGTGTGTTAAATATGTGGGACATTGACCAGGTGTGGTGGCTCATGCCTGTAATCCCAGCACTTTGGGAAGCCAAGGAGGGTGGATCTCTTGAGGTCGGGAGTTTGAGACCAGTCTGGCCAACATGGTAAAACCCTGTCTCTACTAAAAATACAAAATAGTGGGTGTGGTGGTGTGCGCCTGTAATCTCAGCTACTTGGGAGACTGAGGCGAGAGAGTGGCATGAACCCGGAAGGCGGAGCTTGCAGTGAGCCGAGATGGCGCCACTGCACTCCAGCCTGGACAACAGAGTGAGACTCTGTCTCAAAAAAAAAAAATAAGTGGGACATTAAAAGTAAAATACTCACAATGGGAGCTGGAGACTAAGATTCTAAAATAAGATTGTTTCTTCATTGAGTATTTTGAGAAAGGTTTCATCTGAACGTCTTGTTTATCAAAACAATGTATGCATAACATTTAAAAGGTCAGGTAGTTCTGTAAGACTTAATACCAAGTCCCCTACCACATACCAAATTTTTGGCCCCTGAAGGAAAACAGTTTTAGCTGCTTCTATTCCTTAGTTATGTACCTTTATATCTCTAAATCACATGATTCTGGTGCTTTTTGATTGTTTTAATATAAGGCTTTAACTACTGACTTTCATTAATGAAGATGAGGACTTTGTGCTTTTACAGGCACATAGACCACATTCACCCCGTATACCTTCATGCTTACTACCTATCCCATCATCTGCCAGCAGAGTTATATCATAATTTAGGTTCGATCAACATTCAGTCCTTACTGTGACTGTAAATGCTGTTTCAACCTGATCTATGTGGTCTACTGTAATTACTTTTCCTTCCTTACACAGCTTTTTATGTTCCCTATAATTTGTTGTCTTTTTTACTTTCTTTTAATTTTTATTTGGTTTGTTTGAATTGTTTTGGCTTAGTTTTTCTATGTACTTAACTCTAATTAATCCCCAAATTATCTGTTCCATATATCGGAAACCTTTAGCATTCTTACCAGTTTTGGTTTCTAAGGGATAACGTCTCTTAACATCTTTCAACGTGCTTTAATCTGCACTTGCTGTTTGCTGGCCTTGCTGCACAGCTGTCTTCTTGGTCTCCATACCTGAGGATTTTCTTTATCTCTCATTTGTGTTGGATCATGTACTTCACGAATTCAGTTGCATCATCATCTTTGGTTTACTCCCTTATCTGGTGGAGTCATCTCCTCCAGCTGCTTCTTGAGAAAAGGTTTTAGTCCATTTTGTATTGCGATAACAGAGTATCTAAGACTTAGTATTTCATGAACAATAAAAGTGTCTTTGACTTGAGGTTCTGGAGGTGAGTAAATCCAAGAACCAGGGTGCCAGCATCTGGTGAGGGCCTTCATGCTGCATCATGTCATGGGAGAAGGGCAAGAGAACATTGCAGGTGAGCACTAAAGCAAGAGAGGGTCAAACTCACCTTTATAATGAATTCACTCTTGATAATGAAACCACTCCCAAGATAATGGCATTAATCCATACATGAAGTCAGAGCCTTCATCATGATATCACCTCTGAGTTTCCATGTCTGCACTTTGCTGATTGAAGATTACATTTCCAACACATGAATTTGGGGAATACTTTCAGCCCGTAGCAGGGTTCATGAGGTTTTAGCTTTTTGATAATTTTTTAGCGAATCCTACTCCCTTCTAATTACTGCCTTATCTCTCTGCAAAGATAACCAGTATCCTGAAGATTATTCCTTTTGCCTGTTTTTGAACTTCGTACAGAAGAATCATACATTATGTGTTGAGTTCATCTTCTTTATTCAGCATTATGTTTGTGAGATCATTTATGTTAATATAGTTGTAGTTCACTCATTTTATTAATCTACAATTTATTAATTGCCCCATTCTCTTGTTGGTAACATTGTTACTAGTTTGAAGGTTCTAAATGCGTCTTCAGTAGACTTTCAAAAGATCTTCCTTTTTTTATTGCTACCTTCACCCCTACTTCCAGTGCCATGTAAATCTACCAAGTCCGAAGCTGTGCAGGAGGGTTCTGTGATCGGGGGGAAAGGGGGCTACTTCTACTTTTTCTACCTGTGGATTACGATTCAGCTTTCTTGTGTCTGCTGAGTTACTTAGCATTTGGCTGTCTGCTTTCAGTGTTTTTTGTTTTTTGTTTTTTGTTTTTTTTTGGTAGAATCTCCTTTTCCTCTAACTTTGTCTTCATAGAGTTTGTTTGCTTTTTATTAATATATACCTTTTTGTGTGGCTTTTGGAAGGAACTTGGGTAATGTCTTTGTTCATTCCTCCATTTTTAGTCCAACTTGAACCTTATTTTTAATACTTCATTCTTTGTTTGATTTCTGCTAAACCAGAATGTCTTTTCTAGTAATATCTTAGAATAACTCTGTTACCTTCTTTTAATGTAAATTTAAGTCAATATTTATTAGGTATAGTTGTCAACTTTTGTTTATTAATTGTGTATTTTTTGACTATTTGAAAGTTAAAACATTTAGTCTAATTCACAAAATTTTTTTAACAGGGTATTGCTGGAACTGATGTAGCTAAAGAAGCGTCCGATATTATTCTCACAGATGACAACTTTACAAGCATTGTTAAAGCGGTTATGTGGGGACGAAATGTGTACGACAGCATCTCAAAATTCCTTCAGTTCCAACTTACTGTTAATGTAGTAGCAGTGATTGTTGCTTTTACGGGCGCCTGTATTACCCAAGTAGGTGATTTGTCTATTAAAACTTGTTTCCTTTAAATAAAAGTACATAAAATGCCTTTTTAAAAATACATTAAGCTGAAGCTTAATGTTTTAGGTTAGTTAATATAAAAATATAATCCTGTTCTGTTTCTCAAGTTTTTAAACCCTAAAGGCTTCCTGAGAGTTGCTGAGTCCCTGAGTAGTTGTGAATGTCTATTAGGAAACATATCTTTTCTAGGACTCACCGCTTAAGGCTGTGCAGATGCTGTGGGTAAACCTCATAATGGATACGCTCGCTTCCCTGGCTCTGGCAACGGAACCACCCACTGAGTCTCTCTTGCTTCGGAAACCTTATGGTAGAAATAAGCCTCTCATCTCACGTACAATGATGAAGAATATTTTGGGTCATGCATTCTATCAACTTGTAGTAGTCTTTACACTCTTATTTGCTGGTAAGAATTCAGTGTCTAATAAATAAAGCTTCAGTTAATTGTTCCTTTTCCAAGCTAATCATCCAAGATGTTATAATGTTATAAATTTTCAAGAGCCTAAGTTCTATTCCTGACTTCCCGTTTATCTTTAATTTCTTCTTCTGTATCAGTGAGTGCTGAGTAAATTTGGGGAGACAATAAGATAGACAGTAGGGGGAGAATAAAGGTCCTGATGTCTTATCCTGGCTCTCCACTGATTTAGATATGTGATCCTGAGATCGTCACCATAGTTTTGGGAGCTTCTGTTTCCTTGTCTATAAAATAAGAGAGTTGTACTAGATAATCCCAGGTTTCTTCCAGCTCCTTCCATGCTGCCATTTCAGATAAAATAAAAAGTCTAGCTAAGTTTTACTTTGTATTCTTCCTTGAAATCTTACTTGGTATGATAATTACAAAATAGTCATTTTTCGTTCTTTCAGGAGAAAAGTTTTTTGACATTGATAGTGGAAGAAATGCTCCTTTGCATGCACCTCCTTCAGAACATTATACTATTGTTTTTAATACCTTTGTGCTGATGCAACTTTTCAACGAAATAAATGCCCGGAAAATTCATGGTGAAAGAAATGTATTTGAAGGAATCTTTAACAATGCCATCTTCTGCACAATTGTTTTAGGAACTTTTGTGGTACAGGTGGGTAATTGGAAAAGATAGTTTCAAATTTGCCTGTTATATGGGAGACATTAGGTAAACAGCTTGTTCTAGCAATCACTTGTGTGGAACATGTGTGGAACTATTGCCTTGGTGACATCTATAGGATCTGGTGATTTAAGGTATATGTTAAAGAATATGAGAACTGAATCTCTTGTTCTTAGAAGTAAATGCCACAACCAACTAGGCAAACGGTTTTATTTCTTCCAACTATAAAGTGAAAGATACTATTTCTTAGGAAACAAAGTCAGCCAATCACATTAATTGTTTCCCCAGCATTTTAGTATTCTTTTTACATCCCACATTATACCAAAAAAAGATCAAGTTTAAATTTAAAAATAATTAAGATCACTTGTGCAAATAAATATTGAACTCTTTTCATGCTCATTATTTTCTTGATTTATAAAAGAAAATTACTTCAGTTTTATATCTCTACTAAAATCCAGACCTGATTGTCAAATCAGTTATTATCTAATTGGGCTACTAACAAAGCAGTTAGAAATCTATCTGTACAACTGTACAGATTAACTTAAAAAATAGTGGAACCGAGAAGTAAAAATCACTTGAATTTGAATGAAGTAGAGCTAAAAAGAAAGGAATTGTAACTTTGAAGTTTTAAAATATTAACTTCCAAAATTATTTTTGATTTTAATATTTGGGAACTACTTAACTGCCATATCAGAGAGAGCCCTTTCAGACTCACAGGAGGATGAATATTGTTATTTGATTCGTTTTTAAAAAAGTATTTTTTTTTTATTAAGATGGGGTCTTGCTGTGTTGCCTAGGCTGGTCTTGAACTCCTGGGCTCAAGCGATCCTCTCACCTCAGCCTCCAAAAGTGTTAGAATTACAGGTATGAGTTGTCACACCCAACCCCAGTTAATTCTTAATATTTCCATGCACACTATTTTAGGCTTTTTAGATAACAAGCAAAGCATAAGCACTGTATTATGAATTTATGTTCATCATCAGGCCTCACTCTTTTCATAAAGGAGAGCAAATCTGAGATCACCTCACCTGAGTTAGCCCATATTTCATAGAACTTTGCAAGTTGCCTTTCTTCTCTTACAGTCTGTTTGTATTTATCTTAATAGGTCTAAATGTTAACTAGAAATAAACAGCTATGTGGAATTTTTTAAATATTGTATATTTTTCCAGTAACATACAGTCTTTTCTACAAAAGAGTACTATATTTTGAGAAAGACATAAATTATTTGAAGAATTGTACTAAATACAGGGGAATGTAGTTGCTTGGGGTTATATTGGAAACATAAAGTTATTCTTCGTCATAAGAATTTTACTTTTTAGTAAGCATAATTTAAACATGAAATACGCAAGCATTAAAAACATTGGGCAAGATTTTACTTTATTTCAGTTGTCTTTTTGTAAGAGGGAACCCTTTCCCTGGAGGAGAAAGAGGAAAGGTCTGTTTCAGTTGTCTTATTTTCAGTTGTGACTAATATAATACACTTCATCAGAATTGTGGTTGTTCACCTTATTTTAGAGGACATAAATTTGATATTTTTTAAAGTATATGAATTTTTAAATTTAAGATTTAAGTAAATTTACTCTTGATTATTCCTCCAGATAATAATTGTGCAGTTTGGTGGAAAACCTTTCAGTTGTTCAGAACTTTCGATAGAACAGTGGCTATGGTCAATATTCCTAGGAATGGGAACGTTACTCTGGGGCCAGGTAAAAGTCTCATTAGTTTTTGCTTAAACCTAAAGTGATTTTTTTTTTTTAAATTTTTAGTGTGTATTTTCTTTAACAGTTTCATTACTTGATTCTAAATCGTTAACATGGTGAGTAAAGAGAGGGAATTCAAAGATAATTTTTTTTAATGTTGTATATAGTTCCAGTATGTCACTTGTTCATTATGATTATGCCTGTACTATAAAATACTGTGCTAACTTTTTATGTGGTTTTTTTTACTTGTTTTTTAGAAAAGTTTTGTAGCAGTTGTTAAAAATGATGTATTTATAACTGGTTAGGATGCTAATATCTGTATCTTTTACTCTATAACCTATTTTTACATTTTCAGAAAAAAATTTTTAACAAAAATGTAGAAAATACATGGCCGGGCGCGGTGGCTCACGCCTGTAATCCCAGCATTTTGGGAGGCCGAGGTGGGCGGATCACCTGAGGTAAGGAGTTCGAGAACAGCCTGGCCAGCATGGTGAAACCCCATCTCTACTAAAAATACAAAAATTAGCCGGGCATGGTGGCAGGTGCCTGTAATCCCAGCTACTCGGGAGGCTGAGGCAGGAGAATCGCTTGAACCCAGGAGGCGGAGGTTGCAGTGAGCCGAGATTGCGCCATTGCACTCCAGCCTAGGGGAGAAGAGCGAGACTTCGTCTCAAAAAAAAGTAAGGAATACGTATACGTACTTTGTCATTTTGTTCTGTAATTTAATCTAATATGCAGCATAAGAAAAACTGACCTTAGAGAATGTTTTTATAAAAATAATGTTACCTGGAAAAAGAGGTCACAAAATGATGTTTTAGATTTGAATTGAATAGCTTTAACAGTGTATGTATAAAATAAAGTGCCTGAAATAAGAGATATACCTCATATTTACTATAGGCAGCTTACTTGCAAATGCATGTCATTATTTTTTAAATGTAAGTGATAATGATTTATGCATTTTAAGCCCATTACTATAAAACTAAGTTATAGAAAATCTATACTAACATTTTCATAAATGAAGGTTAATATATTTTATGGCATATAATTTGCATAAGCTAATTTATTGTCATTCCGCAAATCAGTGAAGCCAGACTTTCAGGGTTTCCATAAATTTAGCTCAATCTTTACATCTTTTTATCTCTTCTTTTTCTTAATTATGTTTCTAGGTTCGGAGGTTTCTTATCCATTTTGAATACCTCATTAATAGAGATCATCTTTTAAGTAGGACCCATACTAAGTGTACCATGGTAGAACAAGCACTACCTTTGGTGGTCAGGAGACCTAGGTTCCTAGTCACTCCATGAACAAGTCACTTTATGTGCCTTGAAGCCTATTTCACCTTGGTGAAATGAAGTGGGTGTACTAGAAGTTCTCCAAGCAGAATTCTATAGCTGACTACATGCTTGTTTCTCCCTGACAAACTCAACTGCTGCCTTAAAGAATGGATGTTAACACATAAGCTAATACATGTGTATTGGTGTTTCTTGTATCCTTTGTGTTTTCTGGGGCATCTGTTTTTGTTTGGTATCATCAATCAGTACTAATCTAATTTTAAACTGTTGCATTTTTAAAAAATACTTAATCAACAAAACTATTTTCAGTGTAACCTTGATGATTTTTTAAAATTTTTGTACATTTTTTCTCATTGAACTCTGACAGCATTAATGAAATGTAAACATGTTTTGCATCTAGTAAGACCAGCTGCCATTTTCATTGTATTCGAAATAAATAGAACTTTAAGTAAATACATATATCAGACCATGGTTTTAAAATGTACTGTCTTGAATGTCCTGATGAAAATGTGAAAAATGTAATCAGGTTAATTTCCATTTAGGAAAACTTTTTACCCTTCAAACTCAAATCTTTTGTGTAGCTAAGAGAAGAATGTGTTTTGCTCTGGGAGAGAAAGACTAATCAACAGGATCCCATTACTTCGTTGGTAAAGATAGTCGAATACTCTGACTGTTTTTAGTACCTTTAGTATTACAGTTGATCAGCTTACCTTTACTTGATATGATTTATTTCTAAGTTCATTCCCCTGTGTTGTAGCTTATTTCAACAATTCCAACTAGCCGTTTAAAATTCCTCAAAGAAGCTGGTCATGGAACACAAAAGGAAGAAATACCTGAGGAGGAATTAGCGGAGGATGTTGAAGAGATTGATCACGCTGAAAGGGAGTTGCGGCGTGGCCAAATCTTGTGGTTTAGAGGTCTGAACAGAATCCAAACACAGGTATGGGCCTGGTAGAGAGGTAGGAGAGATGATGGGAGCCAGGGCTTTTTGACCTGGGGAGGAGATTCGAGTGTACTTCTTAAACTTCCTCTCTAGCCTTCCCAACCCACAAATTGTATTCTCTTGAAAAGTAATCCTGGTGCCTGGAATGAGTGAGACTTTTAACTGATTATGAAAGAATGTGTCTGTATGCCCCTAAGCTCCTTTTTTCCTAGCTCCCCCACCCCCCACTTCATCTCAAAATGCTATTCTTGCCTATAAGCTTTGTTAAAAGTGCCTTTTTCTTTTTATATGTTGATAGATGGAATGGTCCTTTCTCTTGTTCTCTCTCTCTCTTGCTGAGCAAGCTGTCACAATCTCTGATTCCTTGCAGATGGATGTAGTGAATGCTTTCCAGAGTGGAAGTTCCATTCAGGGGGCTCTAAGGCGGCAACCCTCCATCGCCAGCCAGCATCATGATGTAACAAATATTTCTACCCCTACACATGTAGTGTTTTCCTCTTCTACTGCTTCTACTACTGTGGGGTGTGAGTGTGTGTTCCTAAGTGCATGAAATTAACATTTCCTACTTCACACACCTAACGTTTCTCATTTTCTCCTTAATGTTTGAATTCATTGTTCAGGCTTTTTCATAAAGCTTTCTTTTCGTAAAGTGGATTGAGACCTCAAAGTGTTGTCATTGTTGTTTTATTTCTTAGAGGGCTAGACAACAGGTGGAACAATTGCAACCAAAGATTAGATGCAATCTGTGAGCTTGTCTCTGTGCTAACTGATAGTTAATATGGGGAATAAAATTGTAGCTTAGAACTTGTGAAACTACTATAAATTTTTGAGTATATGCCTTTAAACATGTTTATACTGCATGGTTCCTAAAAGCATGTGATTTGAAACTCATCTAACAGAACCAGGAAATTGCATTTTCAAAGCTAAGAATAAACTTAGCATTTTGACTTTTGTCCAATTTGGAAAGTAAGTTAGTAGCCTGAAGACAAGTTTTCAGTCTGTATAGCCAGTTGCTTGCCTTCTTAACCTGAACTTTGTCTTTGATTTGTTGTTGTTGTTGTTGTTGTTGTTGTTTGGCTGTGGGGTGGTTTCGGGGGAAATCACTGTAAATTTTAAAACTTCCTGTGGTATTTATGGTTTAGGGTGGTTTTTTCCCATTTGTATAGTCAATTTAGTTAAAAATTGCATCATAGATAAGAAATGTTCTGTTAAGTTTCAGTAGAAGTAGGAAAGTATACTATTGATTAATTGTTGAACCAACAAATGTTGTAATTTTCAATAATTGACTAACATTTTCTTTTAGGTTTTTAGTAAACAGCAAACTTTGTAAAGGCCTTATAAGCTATAAATATGACTGAGAATTCATGGTGCATTCTCGAATATGGAGGCATTAAAGATGTAAACCCAACCTCATCCCAAAAATTTATAGCGATACCTAAGGTTAGCCTTGAAGTAGACAGAGACTTATCTTCTCCCTTTGGTCTCCAGCCAGCAAAAGACTAGAGGAACCTTGAGAAGCCGCAGAGAGGATGAAATAAGGGAGAAAACAGTGCAGACTTTTTACTTAATGCCTGTTTGTTCCCTATTTACTTAAGTATATTTTTATTTGATATTTTTAAAAATGTGGTGAAACAGGCACAGTAAGAACTGTCCCTGTTTTACAGGTATGAAAACTGCCTTAGAGTTTAAATAACTTGTCTATGGCTAATAAGCAGAGGCCGCATGATGTAAAGCAAAGTGCACACAAGTGTTTCAAGTGACCCTCTAACATTAAGATATTAAATTTACATACAGGGACAGCTAAAACTCTTTCTTTTAAAAATTACCTACCTGAATAAAATGGTAACCATAAATTGCCTGGCCTTACACCTGGTACAGTAAAAATGCCTTTTCCTCCCTGTATCTATGGATTTCAAACTATGCCTCTCTCTCTAGAGCTCCTTACCACCTAGCCCTAGATGGTAAATGTTCTACAAGCCTTTATGGAAGGCCTACCATATGTCAGAACTATGCTGGAACCTCTAGAACCTGCAGTCTAGTAGAGGACAAAAACAAATAGTTAGAAATTTGTACATGGTAGTAAAACACAAACTGTCATAACAGGGTCCTTAGTCTACCCTGGAAAGTCGAGAAAAATTGCCTGAAGGAAGTGACTCCCAAGATGACCCTTGATAGAATTTACCAAATGAGGCCTCAGTGATTATAATCTCGTACTAAAAGAGGAATAAACTAAGGGATTGATAATAGTCTGGTACTGAAAGAGTAATAAACTAAGGAAAGCTGAAATGGAAGTAAGCATCTGTTTATACCCCACAAGAAGGAGCCAAACTCAGACTTTATCCTGATAGACCCCCTTCCCTCAAAATTTTAAATTTGAAAAATTCAAACCTACAGACATGTTGAAAAATTAATACATGAAAATCTTTCACCTGGATTTACCACTTAATATTTTATCACACTATTTTATCTGTATATTAATATAACTCTTTTTCTGAGCCATTTGAAAATGGCAGATACCATGGCATTTTATCCCTAAATACTTCAGCATGTACCTAAGAATTCCCATATATAATCATACTTTATTATCCAAGAAATTTAACATTGATACCATATTATCTAACAGACAGTTAGTATTCAGAAGATTTCTCTGGTTGCCTCCAAAATTTCCTTTATAACTTTTTTAATCCAAAATAATTATTGACAGTATGTGTGTTATGAGTCTGGTCTCCAACTTGGATTCATTCCTTACCTTTATTTTTTATGACTTTGACTTTTGAAAAATCCAGGTAAATTGTCTTATGAAGGGTTCTACATTCCAGATTTGTCTGATTGAGTCCTACTGGTTAGCTTCATATTACCCTTTTTTGGCAAGTTTATCTCATGGGTGATGCGTATCCTATTCATTTTTATTTACCAATATTTTAAGTAATTGTTTTTTTCATATGGAGGGATATCAGATGACTTTAGGTATACTATACTTATATTTCTCAGTCTGAATGTGTTCCAAGCTTTATATTAAATATCAAAGCAATCATAAACTGTCTTAAGACAGACAGGCAGACACATATACACACACACCTCTGCACATCCACCCCAGGCTCTTTTTTTCTGATGCATTGTTCATATGAAACCTCTTCAGTTTCTGAGCCCATGTGGCTAGGGGAGCAGATACTTCAGGGAAGTAAAGGTGTACTTAAGAGAGTAGCAAAGGAAGGTTTGTAGTTGTTGCTTTATCAAGGTTTGAGATGGTTACTTCTTCATTCTATGTCCTATGTTCTTGTAGTTATCCAGGGACTAAATCAGATCTTGTTAATACAGTTGTCATTATACACCAAGAGTTGCAGTAATTATGTTGCTGTTACCATAAACGTCTTTCAACCTTGTTGGTGGAGCATTGTGTTAGGTGGTACAGAACATCAGCCAATATATAGAATTATGTTAATATATTTAATGAAAGGTTTCATTTTATCACTGTGTTTCTGCCCTAATATGGAATAGTTTTAAAACTACCTGTGGGTGTCACATTTCTTTAACCTTTATTGGGTGACCTTGCTTAGCTAAAATAGAAGAAAGAATCGATTTCAACTTTGTCAAATGCTAGACTCAAACATCTCTGAAGAGACCTTTTCCCCTTCATTATTAGTCAGATCTTCACTCTTACAGGTCTCTAGAGAAAACATTCTGTAGTTTTTTTCTATTTATAAAGTATATCATTCTAACACCAGTTTTTACCATTAGTAGACTTTTTTTTTTCCTGAATAAATAACTACACATTCCTGGAAATGAGAAATTGAGAGAAAATCTGGTTTTCTAGATGGAGGAGGAGGAAACTACAGCTTATGGGCCAAATCTAGCCTGGTGCCTACTTTTGGAAATAAGTTGTTATTGGAATGCAACATTGCCCATTCATTTAAGTATTACCTGTGGCAGATTTTTCACTATAAGGGCAGAGTTGTATAATTGTGACAGACTGTATGACTCACAAAACCTAAAATATTTTACTGTCTGGCACTTCACAGAAAAAGTTTACCAACCCCTGTTCCAGATAGATAAAGACATTACACAGGTGGGTCTCCTTTTGAGATAGTTTAATATGCAAGTATCCAACTTTGGAAAACAAAATCTAGAATTTTGTTTCTAGTTGCAGAGTATCTTTTACTGTGCCATTGCAGTTAGTGCACATAGAAAAGTAATAGTGAAAACAAATTTCAGAAGTGGGCAATTTGTTGTAGAAGGTAAGATTTATTGGCTTATGATTAGTATTTTAGAGCTCTCTCTTCTGTACAATATTTTGGGCAGTAAACAATGTTATTTTCTGCTATCAAAAGTTAGGATGGTATTTACAAAAATTGGTTTTGTAGGTACATGATCTTGATTTGTTATTATTTCATATATTGTTTACCTTGATAATCATTTTCAGTTTCTTAAAATTACTTCATGATTATGATAATCACTTCAGTTTTTTTGTTTACCATATATGCTTATGCAGTATTTTTGGGAGTTTTTTTCTCCATTGAATAATTTACTTTTACAGAATATTTTTGACATAAGAATTACTGAATTTTTCTTAATTCTGATAATTTCGAGAGGTGTAAGTATGCTCCACAGAGTAGGTTTAAATAGATAATAAATAGGAATTGAATTTTAAAACTGGATAAAATAAATAGGCTTGGATTTACAAAAGCCTGTATTTAAGTTTACTTATATTTCTGCTTAAATCGAATTATTTATGGTATTAATATAGTTTCCTTCCTACCTAAAGTATTGTGCACAAAATTATTTTCCTCACAGTTATTGTACTGTGAGAATTTTACATACAGAAAGTAATAAAGATCAGAGCAGGTGTAATCCAGCTCAGTGCCATGCCTTGGATCAAGAGTGCTTTCTTACGTTCTTTATAAGTAGAAAGTAAAACAAGTCTGGTTTGATGATTCCTGGTTAATCTGAGCTTTATTGTATGTATCTCAAGAACTGTTCTTTGAAAACTGAATTGCTTTTGAGCATTGCTGAGCTGGCCTAGTAACGTGCTGAAACTAACTAGTCATGTGGCTTAAATAGATGTGTCAGACAAAGGAAGCATTAATCTTAATCTTATGGAATGTTTTATTCAAGTGAAGTTGGTGATAAAGTAAATGTTCGCATGTTTTTGTCTTCTCTTGACTTCCAAGGAACCTGGAATTGGGAGCCCAGAAACCTAGGTTTTAAGACTCTTTAGCACTAATTAGGATTCCTTAACAAGTCAGCCACCCATCCTCTCTGTTGCTCAGTTTTATTATTTATGAAGTGGTTAGAAAAAAAAATCTCTAATATTGTTTCAGTAAATTCTTTCAGATAGGAAAAATCTTCGCAGAATTGGAAGTTTTGCTAAGAAGGAATTTAATCTGATTTTGCCTGCCACTGGTGTATGTGTGTAATTGTGTGTGCACATACACTTGTTGCCCTCACCTTTACACTCTGCCCCTCTTAGAGCTTCACTAACTCAAATCTCTAACTTAAGTTTATACCTTTCTTCTGAGCTCTACATATTTTCCAAATTTAACATGTTTAAAAAGTAGATTTATTTCCCCCAATTCTTCACTGCTCACTTTTATACCTAGACTGATTACAAAGAAAGACAGAAAACACACACATACACAGAAAGCTTAACTGTTGTTCTATCTTCAGTATCTGCAGCACCAGCAACTTTATCAAACAAGCAACATCTTCAGGGTTGTCTTGAACAGTTCTCATCACCCGTCAAGTTTGCTAGCTGATTCTCTGGTTTGTATTCTTCTTCGTGCCTACAGGCTGCTGATACCAACAGATTTTTTTTTAAGAAGTTATCTTTTTGCATTTTAAGCTCTACAGTTTGTTATTAGGACAGTCAGGATACTTGCTGAATGTTCACATGTATAAAATGTGAATTTTAAGACTTCACAATAAAACAGTGAATGAATTACTATAACGTTATATTTAGCAAGCATTGTTTACATTCCATATGTAGAACACTTTACATCTTAGTAAAGGGGAAGGGGAACAAGAGCAATAAAATAAATTGAAAAATATTTGCTGCTATTCATCTATCAAATTAAGGAACTAAAGTACAAGCAATCGAATAGAATAGAATTATGAAAGATGGTAAAGTTGCAAGACTTTATAGAGTAGATGGCTTGCTGCTCCAAGTGTGGATCATGGGCCAGCAGCTTCAGCATCACCTTGGAGGTTGTTAGAAATGTAGGACCTCAGGCCCCTGCTGAATCAGAATCTGCATTTTAACAAGATTCCCAACTAATATATATGCACATTAAAGTTCGAGAAGCCCTGGCCTCGATACTTGTGACCTAACACTGTTTTTAGTTTGTAGTGTGCTAACGAATTTAATCTCCCACAACAACCCCGTAAGGCAAGTACCATTGCTATTTCCCATTTTATAGTTGAAGAAACCTGTTTGACCGAGGTTCCTCAGGTAGTAAGTGGCAGAGCTGGAATTTACACCCAGACATTTTGCTTTTGTATTTCTCAGTTGACTATGCTGTATTCTCTATATAAAGGGCTAAGTGAATATGGACTAAAGCAGCTTACAAATAGGGCTTGGTAAATAAGGAAAGACAACTTGAAGGTGAGATGTGGGTTCATGGCCCTAAACTCTACATCACATTTTTTAAATGCATTCACATGTTCATTTGAAGAAATGTATTGATTTATTCATTATTGCTATCTTATGAGATGAATTTGGTGACTGCATCTTTTTTCTAGAATGTCAGTGTTACTTCTCTTAACAATGAGTAAATGATGTCTTTATTACGAAACAGGATTTATTAGAATCAAAGCAAAAGCAAACACTGTATTTGAATTGATATGTGGTAAATGCTCAACTACTTGGATTTTGTCCTTTTTTTTTCCTAAATCTGAATGACGCTTGAATTAATAGCACTGAATGTCAGTGTGTACACTGATGTTTTTAAGTTTCATTGCCCATTAACCTTTTTCATTTATACAGCAGACTGAGAAGGAAGATGAATTGTTGAGCTATCTATTTAGGGGTGAAAATACTAGAAACCTTTTAACACTTTGTGTCTTCTTGGGAAATTTTTCACAGAAGAATCCCAGAGGATTTGTTTTTGTTTTTGATCTATTCTTTCCAGATAACTGTAGTAATTGATTTGTTTTAATCTGTTACAGAGAAAAACACTAACACTTTATAGACAAATGATAGACAAATGGCATATACTCAAATATTTATAGCTGTTTAATGGCATTTTATAGACATTTATTTGGGTTTTGTTCTTATTTTTCTTTTTAATTAAGGGAGTAGTGGGGTAGATGTGAGTTCATTGTGGCATTCAGCTTATATTTGCTTGGCTTTTTCATGGTCGGTGACACCCTAATTCCTAGCATGATAAATAGTAACCCTTTGTGCTTGATTTGTTTAACTTATTTGAGTTGTTTTCAAAATGCATTATTTTTAATTTTAAAAAAATCAGCTAAGCTTGTGTATGGTTAAGTTTTTGTTTTGTTTTCTGTTTGATTTTGTTCTTTTAGGGAAAAAATCCTATAAAATGGCTATTAAATTTTTAGCCAATGACAATGAGATTTTCTTAATATTACTTGAATTATTTACCTCTTAATTCTTAGAGTATGTGGTTTTGTTGTTCTGTAGTGTCTTACTAAAATATTCATTTTTTTACAGTGTATTGCAAGTTCCACTGCATTACATGCAAATATGATTCACTCATACCTAGCTGTTTGTGGATTCAAACTCATAAATGAACCATTTTCAAGTTGTTAATAGTGTACTGACATCTTTCTGTGTTTTCTGATATTTACAGATTCGAGTGGTGAATGCATTTCGTAGTTCTTTATATGAAGGGTTAGAAAAACCGGAATCAAGAAGTTCGATTCACAACTTTATGACACATCCTGAGTTTAGGATAGAAGATTCAGAGCCTCATATCCCCCTTATTGATGACACTGATGCTGAAGATGATGCTCCTACAAAACGTAACTCCAGTCCTCCACCCTCTCCCAACAAAAATAACAATGCTGTTGACAGTGGAATTCACCTTACAATAGAAATGAACAAGTCTGCTACCTCTTCATCCCCAGGAAGCCCGCTACATAGTTTGGAAACATCACTCTGATTGTAAGCTGAATGTTAACACACTAGCTGCATTGTAAAGAAACAAATCGAAACTGGGTCTTTTCACATATTGTGATGGACAAGCTAGTATTCTTGTCTTTGGACTTCAACAGAAGACACACTTGTACGAATGTAGATTTATTTTTTTAAAAAAAAAAAAGCAAAGCTTTCTGCCAGACTGAGGGTGCTTTTTGGGGGGTGGGAGAAATGAACTGACAGATAAACAGTAACTCAGCGTAAGTGACCCGTGGATCATCAGTAGAACCCAAGCATGGTCCTGAACAGTGTATTAGCAGAGCTTTAGTTTATCTCAGTCCTGGATGGGAGAGAGGGAGGAGTAAAACTGGGCAAGACAAAGAGCCCTGGATCGTTGAATTGATACTTTAATTTCTGCTGTTGGCTGTTAATAATTTGGATTATTTATGTTTATAAATGATACAGATCTGTTTACAAGGTTTGTAGATACTTTTTTTGTTCCTGTTCATAGATGGGAAGCTTCCTTATAACTGATGCAGAGAAAAATTAGTCCTTCAAATACTGCTGTATTTTCAGGAAAAAAAAAAAGGGGTGTTTCTATTGAAACTGTACTAAATTTTTGCCTACAATTTACCTTGTTAAATATTGTAGATAAATTGCTAATACTAATAGCCAAATAGATAACACTAATGCTTTGTTTAAAAAAAATGAAAAAACAAAACAAAACAAAAAAACATGAGCAGTGGTGTTCTAAATGAAGTTATGACATCTGTCCTAATTAGTTTCTTAAATACATTTACTACTTAATGGTTTTGAAGCAACTGTTTAATTTTTAAAATTTTTGAAAACTTGCTAATAACCTTTTGTTCAGAATTTAGTAGATTGTTTAATGCAGGACATCAACTACATAATGAAAGATGCTTGAAATGCTTTTGTTATTTCAGGCAAATCAAATTAAATCAAACTATCAAACTACAAGAGAACCTTAGTCCTTTTTGTTTTTGTCTAAACATGTTAGTTCAGTGATGTCTTGGTGAACTGTGAGTGAACTGTATTGATTTTTCTAATCTTTAGAGACCTTCACACAGCATGAGGGCTGTTGGCATTTTGAAAAAGGTTAATAAGTAGAAGCATACATGTTTTCCTTTTGTTTTTGAAACTTGTTTGTAAACATAAATAAATATGCCCTTTTATTAAATAAATTCATGGCAATGTTTTTTTAAAAGACATTTCAGCTTCTTTTCTCAATTCTACATATACAGTGCATCATTCTGTTCTCTTTGACCACAATTGGAATAAATTTCAAGATGGTAACAGCCCCATGAAGTACCACTTTAATTCCTTGCTGGTAATCTAATAGAATCAGATTAAGAAAATTAACACAATTTTGCCATTTGACATACTCTTCATTGAATTTGGTTTGTCTAAAATAGTCTCACAGGTAAAAAACATAATAATGACCACCATTGTCTTTGATACATTTATTTTAATTCTTAAGTGGCCAAATAACAGATTAGATAAAATGAGATTACATGAAAAGGTTCTAAAATGATATATTTAGATGCAATAATTAACCATATGCTAGAATGCCCACCTCTAAGCCAATTGGATTCTTTAGCTCTCTTTTTCTTTCCTTTGTCTACCTTCTTCCCTTTTTTGCCTCTGTCTTTACCCTTTAGAAACTGGCATGTGTTAGGGCCCAGATTTCACCAGATACACAATCCTCAGGCTGACAAAGTTTACGAGGACTACTACTATAACTGAGAGTGCTGACCCAGCAAAGAAACATTTAGTTGATGGTGCTTGATATTTTTGGTGGGTGGGGGAAATCTTTTTCTCACCATCAAATCTTTGCAGTAATCCTCTGCAAGTCTTAGAAACACATTGGCTCTGTCAGCATTTGTAATTGTACATTTATTCATCAGGTATTTATAATGAATCATACTGTAAAAAAGAGGTAGCATGATATGCTGGAAAGCATATTAGACTAGGAGTCAAGACCTGGTTTCTAGTCTTGGTTTTGCCATTAATGTGCTGCATGATCTTGGGAAAATAATTTACCCTAAATAAGGGTGGTGGACTATCTCGAAGAACCCTTTCAACTCTAAAAATTGACCCTATCAACTGGAGAGCCTACAAGGCATAGGGAATAGAGAAAAGGGAAATGTTTTCAGTTTTCTTTTTTATTTTGGTTATGCTTAAATATGAATGTAATTACCAAAAGATTTAGAAGTGCATGTGCTTTGGAGGATTTGTATTGAGCTTTTACAGTATTCATTTTTCAACTCAAGGCAATGGCTTTCTACACCAACTCTAATCCATAAACGGGTCTTATGACATCCACGAAGTAGTAGCAAGACATGCTTAGTGTGTATTTCTCTCTTTGAGACACTGTAATTTCTACCAGAAATTTCCAGAGCATTATGTAAGTAGAAAAAAATGCAAGCAAGCTGTTAAAGATCTTGGATCCCATTATAAAGTATGTATAGTTGAAATCTGTAATTCAATCACTTTTTCTCTTTTATCCTCTAACCAAAAAATTGTTTAATTTTGCATCCCAAATGTTTTTAATCTTTGTATATTTTTTAAAAATCCTTTTCTCCTCATCATTGCCTTTTTTGTGGTTGTAAATAGACTTACTTGCACTTTGAAGATGAGTTACTCCTTGTCATCTTACAAATATGTGATATGGTAATTTTCATAACAGATGTCAGTTTTGAACCAAGAATTGGTGATTTGTTTATAAGAAAAAAAACTGGCTTCATTTCTGTGAAATTGCTCTTTGAAAATTTCTTTTTACACGTGTAAGCCAACTGAGATACCGTGATGGTGTTGATTTCTTTCAATGATGCTTACCATCTATTTTAGCCACTGAGCCTTTTATTATTTGTCTATTTGTAAAGTTTATTTGTCTTAACTCATTTAATAAATATACTGTTTATCTGTTTCTGAATGGGGACTGAACTTTTTGGATATTGATTGGAAAATATTTTGGAATTTTTTCTACTTTAAATTTTAGAAATCTAATTGAAAATTCTATAATGTACTTGAAATGTTATGGTTGTGTTACAGTGACTCACTCTTCTAATATGAGAGTGGGTACATTGTCCCTCTAAAATGAGAGTGGGTACATTGTCCCTACTCTCCTACCCACTATCTTCAACCCTTAGAGCACAATAGATCATTTCTGCAGTCTGTGGGAATGCAATCTGCTGGTTTTAGTACAGATTAGTTTTTCACATTAGCTATTAAGAGTTTATTTTTTCTCATTTTCCATACTTGTCAATACCAGTTATCTGAACTCTATGGGAGAAATTAATAAAATTACCATTAGTTGTTTTTTATAATAAATTATTAATATAAACTAGCAACGTTGTTGAAATACTGAGTAAACTTTAAATGATGATGAATACCATATTTTTCAGTTAGTATAAATCATTAGTAAATTATCGAGTATACTTAAGTACCATATTTGTGACACGAAAGATATTTTCCATTTTGTCAAATTGGGTTTATATAATGTATTAGACTTGAATTTTGAATTAGGTTCTCTTTGTAAAATTTAGCTGAGAAAGAAAGGGGAGTTTAAGCCTTTGCATGTTGACATTGTTCCTTCCCCATGCCTTCAAGATTGTGTCTTATTGCAGCTGCCTTCTTTCTTTAACCTGTGGTACTTTAAGACTCTTATACTCAAACCCCCATCAACTTTTATCTTTTTTAATTAGTCTGTTAACATTCATTTGTAGACCAAAATAAAAGATACTCTTAATAGCATAATTACACCACCTCACTAAAAATCTGAAAAATAATCTTTCTTTTAGAATAAGTGTTTTTATACCATAAAGACTGTTTCATGTGGTCAGAAAATTGGTAGTTGTGTTTCTGTACTTTTCTCATCAGTATGTGTCACAAAGGAAATAACCAGACCAGGCACTGTGGCTCATGCCTGTAATCCTAGCACTTGGGGAGGCCAAGGCTGGACAATCATTTGAGACCATCCTGAGCAACAAAGCTAGATCCCCCTCCCAACAAAAATAAAAATAAAAAATTATCTAGTGGTGGTACCTGCAGGTAGTCGTCGCTACCAGAGTGGCTGAGGTGAGAGGATCTCTTGAACCCAAGTGTTTGAGGCTGCAGTGAGCTGTGATCACACCACTGCACTCTAGCCTGGACAAGAGTGAGACCCTGTCTCAAAGAAAAAAAGGAAATTAGCTTTATGCAAATAGTTTCTTTTTCAACCAATTGATAGCTTTACTCCTTAAACTCGCCATTGAGTTTGCTTTTATGCTTTACATCTAAGAACTGTTGATAATATTTTTCCTACTAAAGTATTTCAATAGCATGTTAAATCTGTATTCTGTTAGTTTAAGGTATCATTGTTGAACAGCATAATTGTTCCAAAGTAGGGAATCAAAGTTAAGAAAATGTGTGTGTGTGCTTATGCAGAATCAGTCTCTGGCACAACTTGCTTAACCACACTGCATCCTAGGAAAACAAGTTCCCCAGTAAAACATAGTCTGGGTTTGGGTTCAGTGCAGGGAATCCCTAGGATTAAGGATTCATTTTTTCCAAATACATTTTCAGATCATTAGTTATAAGCACTGATACTTTTGTTAGCTATTATTGAAAGGGACATGTCACAACGTAAATTAGTATTTATGGAGTAGTTGGTATATACTAAGCACTTTACATGGATTATGTAAGCAACCTGGTAAACATTCTGCCATTTTGCAGCAGGGAAATAGGCTTAAAGAGTTCAGGTAACTTGCTGTAGGTCACATGGCTAGGTAGTAGACCTGGGATTCACACTTGAGGCAGACCATTTCAAGAGGCCAAACCAGTAGCCACTGGTCTTTACTGCAGGACTAGCATCTTGTTAACCTGAATCAGGGCCCAAATTTTTGAACAGTTAAAATTTTCTGCTTAACTCTTAAGCATTTCCATTATTGCACTTTTCTGGTATCAAATGCTTCTGAGAGGATCTTAAGAATCTTCACAGCCTTCCTGGAGAATAGCTCAAAAGATTGAGGCAAAATCATCTATTAAGATGCATAATCCAAGCTTTCCTCATGATCAGACCTCCTCTAGCCAAAGAGCCAAAGATAAACTCGGTAGAATGGTGCTTTTAATAGCACATTTTGAATAGAGAATTTCATTATTTAGTGCTTTTAAGATGGGTATGTTTATTCAAAGTCTTAGAGATATCCCAAGATATCCCAATAATTTAACCTGTTGCTTTGTTTCCTAGTTTGGAATGAAAATAAATATAACATTAGTGAGACACTCTGCATCTCTGCATTTTTGGTTTTGGAACTTGTGAGACTAAAGAATAGGGTGTTTTACTTTCAATTAACTTTTTATTTTGTGAAGAATTATTTTGTCTTTAAACAATATTTTCCTTTTTTTTTTTTTTTTTTTTTTTTGAGATGGAGTCTCACTCCGCCACCAGGGTAGAGTGCAGTGGCATAATAGCTCACTGCAATCTCCTCCTCCTGGGTTCAAGCAATTCCCCTACCTCAGTTTCCCAAGTAGCTGGGACTACAGGTGTGCACCACCATGCCCGGCTAATTTTTTGTATTTTAGTAGAGACAGGGTTTCACCATGTTGGCCAGGATGGTCTCTATCTCCTGACCTCTCCGCCCACCTCGGCCTCCCAAAATGCTGGGATTACAGGCATGAGCCATCACACCCGGCCAATGAAAATTCTTAATGCTGTAATATTGAGCCCTGTTGCACATGGGATTTTAAATGATCCGTTTTTAAAATAAGAAAGTTGTAGCCATTTTTAAACTACTGTCTTGATACCATTTTATATTAATATTGTTTGCTTTATAAATGGTTCCCCTTGGTCTGTAAAAATTAGGTGCTGATGTTTATAATCTTAAAGATATCTTTGTTAAGGTATCTTAAAACATTTTCCTGGAGCGGAGGTGGGCAAAGTGGTGATTTGGGAAGGTTTTGGGTGTGTCGGATGGATTGGTGATTGATGAGACTGAGGGTAGGGATGTAAATAGAACAGTTAAAACATTGAGTTGTACAGGCCTGGGGTACAGAGGGAATAGACTAGGATAGTAACAGCAAAATTAAAGAGAACAGAAAAGAAAGTACTTGAAAGCATAGAGGAAATATTTGTAGCAAAACAGGAAACCTAGTTGATGGCATTTCAAGGCATCATCTACTTTTGGATTTGTTAGCTACTTATGTGTAGAATGAAAGAACATTTAATTAGGTGACCCCTTAATTGGCAGAATGATTAGATTAACTATAAGTCTGGTGGTAGTTTCAAAGCATTGTTTGCAGATCTGTCTTGTTCATGTCTTTCAGATGTTCAATCTGAACAGTTGTTTCAATAAGGAAGTAGAAGGAAAGCTCGTCACTGTCTTGGGCAGCATTAAGCTGGGAAGGGTTGAGAATAAACTAGATGACAAAATCAGGAGTCAAACTGATAAGTGATGAGATGACTAAAACAATAGTTTAATATAGATAGATGTAAAATCCTGCTCTTTGGGACCTAGTCAGAAACAAAATGACAAGAGAAGGCAGATGCCTCCTCAAATGTGGGAAAACGATAGGTTTGGTTGACAGAATGGAAAAGGTTCGTTCTAGAGTCCAGAATCCTGGCCTTGAGGGACATATGAAGGTTTGGAATAAATGCAATGAGGAATGTTCCTGAAAAGAATAAGAGACAAAGGCTAGTTTGAGCATCAGTGAGGAAAACCAGGACATGAGTATACATTTTGGTCACCAACAAGACAGATACACTAAAGCTGAGAACAGGTATGGAGTTGAAGGTGGCTCAGGTTTAGGTACCAAGGTAACATAACCTAAAGAAAGCAAAGCCATCTAGGTCAGTCACAGCAGGAGCGAGATGGCCAACTCGAGCAAATACCTCCAAGAAGCTATGAATGGCTCTTCATTTGCTCCTTAACAACTCTAACCTCACATAGTTGTCACTTGCCTCTCTTTTTCCATTGCTATGAGTACATTATGTGCTCATGTGTTCTCCCTGGCCCTGTAAATTCCTCGAGGCCCCTTTTGTACTTGTATCTTTTCACAGTGCTTGCACCACCCTGCCTCTCCTTCCTCAACACAACAGACGTGTACAAGAAAGTGCTTTTTTTTTTTCCGAGGAAAATCACTTCTCTGGGAGAAGGTGTTAAGGATCAAAGAGTGAATCTCTGAGGTGTGGGAAGAGGCAGTATTTTGTCCTAGCAGTTCGCCAGAACTGAGTTCTAAATGGTTCCAACTCTTAAACCAACTTTTAATATCTTGAGCCCTCAGTTTCCTCAACAGGAGTATGAGTATTGCAATTTCTGCCCAGCTTTAGAAGTTGAGATGAACTTGAAAATGTGAAAGCACTTTTAACAATTATAAAGCACAGTACAAGGTAAGCCTATTGACTGAGCAACTGAAACCTGTGAAGAACTGTTCCTGCCTCCTCTAAGAAATTTGGCTTAAATAAAAAATTTCAGAGTTGAAAAAGACCCTTAAGTCCCGACTGGGTCATAAATACCCAGGCATTATAAAGGTTACCCTGGAGATTCATCTCATTAGAATAATAGTGTTTGCATCCATTTCCATTTTTTTTCTGTTTTTAGTCAATTTTCCCTTGTAAAAAGCAGCTTGCTTTCCTCTGGGTGGTAAATAAATGAGGGTGCTAGTGATCCAGTCATACAGTTTTTTATTATTTATCATTTAGCTGAACACTAGAGCTGCTCTGATGGTTTGAGACCATTACCAAGTTTAATTGCTCTTTTTGTTCCCAGTCATATCTTTATTCCCATAATAAACCATAGGATAGATCAGTACTTCCCAAACTTTGCTGTACATTGGCGTCACTTGGGAGAACTTTAAAACATACTGGTGCCAGGCTCCCAGCTCAAGCATTGTAGTCTAGGGTGTGGCCTGAGTGAGCACTGACACTTAAAAAATTCCCAAATGATTCTAATATGCAGCCACACTTTGGGAACTACTGAGTAAAACAGAGGGAAGCACTGAGAACCACAATAATGAAATGCAAGAAGTTAATGAGCATAAAAGAGAAAGTATATAGGTGAGTATATTAAACTTAGGTTTTTGTTCTTCTTTTTAGACAGGTTACAGTCCTAGCTCACTGCAGCCTCGAACTTCTGAGCTCAGGTGTTCTCCTGCCTCAGCCTCCTGAGTAGCTAGGACTATAGGGGCATGCCACCACACCCAGCCAACTTTTTTTTTTTTACTTTTTGTAGAGAGGGAGTCTCACTATGTTGCCTAGGCTGTTCTCAAACTCCTGGCCTCAAACAATCCTCTCATCTCAGCCTCCTGAAGTCTGGGATTACAAGTGTGCTGCTATGCCCAGCCAAGCTTAATGTTTTGGGTTTTTGTTTTTGTTTTTGTTTACTGTTATTAAAAACCTGAATTCTTGGTGGAAGTTTACTTATACCAGGTTGAAAATGTCTTTATCTCATTTTTCAAAATGTTCCACCATGTTGTCCAGGCTGGTCTTGAATTCCTGAGCTCACACAATCTGCCCACCTCAGCCTCCCAAAGTGCTAGGATTACAGGTGTGAGCCACTACGCCCGGCCCAGGTAGCTCTTAATTACAGTGGGATGGCAGGCTTGCATACCAAGTCTATCCCTGGTAAACTGGGACATATGGGCACCCCACTAGGATGTTCTGTTCTTGAAGGATAGTTGTAGAAACTGGAGATGTTGAGCAAGATAGAGAAGATGGGAATGGAGTTTGGGGGCTGAGGGACTTGCAAGCTGCCTTTATATATCTGAAAATCTCTGCGAAGAACTGGTTTGATAAGATTTTAAAGTGTTTTTTTTTTTTTTTTTTTTTTTTTTTTTTTGAGACGAAGTCTTGCTCTTGTCCCTGAGGCAGAGTACAATGGCACGATCTCGGCTCACTGCAGCCTCCGCCTCTCGGGTTCAAGCGATTCTCCTCCCTCAGCCTCCCAAGTAGCTGGGATTACAGGCGCCTGCCACCACGCCCAGCTAATTTTTGTAGTTTTAGTAGAGACGGGGTTTCACCATGTTGGCCAGGATAGTCTCGAACTCCTGACCTCAGGTGATCCATCCGCCTTGGCCCCACCAAGTGCTAGGATTACAGGCATGAGAAACTGCACGTGGCCAGGATTTTAAAACTTAAGAGTGACTGGACCAAGTCATTTCTGGTATACCATTTCAGATTCAGCGAAATGGTCATGAGTTTGGTTGTTGAACAATTTTGGATTCAAATCCCAGATGATACTAACTAGCTGTGTGGTCACAGGCAACTTTAACTTCTTTATTACAAGAGAGGGGTAGAGTTATAATGACTTACTGAGGTAAAATACGAAAGCAAGTGACTCAGAATAGGGGCTTAATAAGTCATTTTGTGCACTGTAACTGTAATTGGATATGGTACAGGCCAGTTGGGTATGCTATGGGATCTTTTAGGGGTTAACTGGATGGCTGGAGCCAATATTTTTTGACCAATTTGACTTAGAAATTGTTCTTAGAGACAACAACAAAAAAATCAACTAGTAATTTTTCCCAGGCACAAGATGATTTTATATAAACATCTAATTTTAAAGATGTGTACTCTTAAATATAAATACTTTAAATATTCATCATAAAATCTGACATTTTCCTGCCAAGTGATACATGCTGTTTACTTTCAACTGTGCCAAAAAGTACAATATATTAGAAATAAACTTTAAAAAGGCATATTGCCTGATTTTGAAGCTGTATCTATAAATATAGGCTAGATGGCTTTGGTCACAGGCGGGCAGATCACCTGAAGTCAGGAGTTCAAGACCAGCCTGGATAACATGGTGAAACCCCGTCTCTACTAAAAATACAAAAATTAGTCAGGCATGATGGTACACGCCTATAATGCCAGCCACTCGGGAGGCTGAGGCAGGAGAATCGCTTGAACCTGCGAGGCAGAGGTTGCAGTCAGCCAAGATCATGCCACTGCGCTCCAGCCTGGGCAGCAGAGTGAGAGAATGTCTCAAAAAAAAAAAAAAGAACTTTGATGAAGTATTACCAGCAAATATATGTGCTGGCCCTAGTACAATGAGGGGGGCGAAGTAAATCAGGTATTATAAACTGGTAGCATGTGAGCTCTATCTAATCCATAGATGTGCTTGGCTTGACCAGAAATGATAATGACTCACAAGGTTGTTTTTTTGTTTGTTTGTTTTCTTTTATGTTTTTCATTGTTTGCCTACATTGAAAATTGGATTTCACCAAAAACGTCCACATTTTTTGGCATCTGGCAGCATTAGGCCTTCATTCCCATATGATAACAATAACCTAGTGCTTTTCCTACCCTCCAGTTTGCCACTGTCCCCAGCACTCCCTCTGGTCTCTGTGCCACTGTCATTTATCAGTATTGGTGGCCATTTATTATTGTTTCTGTAATGGTAGAACTAAGAGGAAAGTGAAATTTTTTTTTGCTATCAAGTGTGAAATAAGGAAACATTTATAAGGATTTACTTTAAAGAGAAATTCTCGTCACTCTGGTCATCTTCACTCATATTTTACCTGCCTGACCCCAAAGGCATTTATGTGGAAACTGTAACCTCTTGTAAAATTTTAGAGCCATAAGGAACCAGCACTTTGGACCAGAGAGTCATACTTTTCCTGGTATAGATGAATGAGTTAAGACTTATCATGCCTTTCCTGGTATAGATGTGTGAGTTAAGATTTCTGAGAAATTATGACTTGCCCAAGATCCTAGTTAAAAATAAAGTTAGGGCTGAATCTAGATGTAGAATGTTGTCTTTATATTAGGTATTTAGAACTTTTATTTTTTACCTTTATTTTTAAATAATGAAAATTAGTATAAATTCTCTTTAGAGTAAACAAACCTTTCAACAACTCTCCCCTCCACAAAATACATATGTAACTCATGGCTTTCCAGAAGTAGATTTTCAGCACTTTCTGACAATTTCAAGAAACTTTTTAGCTTAATAAGCTTTAGTTTTGCCACAGTGTTTGTAGCAAATTTATTTAAAGAGACCATGTGAAAGGTATTGAATTTTGTGTTACTGGTTTTCCTTTTCTCAAAACTGAAGAACCTGGGCAGATCTTGTCTATTGAAAGCCACACAACCCTGGACCCTTGGATCTGGAGATTTCTGGAAGTCGTAAATTTGGTTTGGTCTATCAGGAAAGGACTTCGCAGTGGCTCTCAATTGCCTGTGGAACTGGAAAACCCACAAATAATAGATTCACTTTTTTTTTTTTTTTTTTTTTTTTGAGACGGAGTCTTGCTCTGTCGCCCAGGCTGGAGTGCAGTGGCTGGATCTCAGCTCACTGCAAGCTCCGCCTCCCGGGTTTACGCCATTCTCCTGCCTCAGCCTCCCGAGTAGCTGGGACTACAGGCGCCCGCCACCTCGCCCGGCTAGTTTTTTTGTATTTTTTAGTAGAGACGGGGTTTCACCGTGTTAGCCAGGATGGTCTCGATCTCCTGACCTCGTGATCCGCCCGCCTTGGCCTCCCAAAGTGCTGGGATTACAGGCTTGAGCCACCGCACCCGGCCAATAGATTCACTTTTATAGATAATTTCAGTCTTCTCCAAAATTACTTAATGCAAATAACAAATGAACAAATTATTTTGTTTTTGTGCTTTTTTTCTTCCCCTCTCTGGTTTCTGGAAAGGGAAACAGTCCAAATAAGTTGAAAAGCAGATAACATAGGTAATTCACAATTGGATCTATACTAATTAAGTCATTATTAGTATGTATAAAAATGTAAAGCTCTTTTGAGGCCAGGTGCAGTGGCTCAGACCTGTAATCCCAACACTTTGGGAGGCTGAACAGGCAGATCACCTGAGGTCAGGAGTTCAAAATCAGCCTGATCAACATGGAGAAACCCTGCCTCTATTAAAAATACAAAAATTAGTTGGGTATGGTGGTATGTGCCTGTAATCCCAGCTACTCGGGAGGCTAAGGCAGGAGAAGCGCTTGAATCCGAGAGGCAAAGGTTGCAGTGAGTCGAGACCATGCCACTGTACTCCAGCCTGGGCAAAAGAGTGAGACTCTGTCTCAAAAATAAAATAAAATAAGATAAAGCTCTTTTGAGACTTAACCATGAGACTAATTGAATTCATTTTAAAATAGACCCAAAAGGAATTATAGCTAATAGCTTTACTTTAAAAACATCTTAGCTTTTTACACATTCTCTTTTGTAACACTGCTTTCAGCATTGAATTGTAAACCACTTTATATGGAAGATTTTGTGTTATATTTGTTATGAAACATTCCCAAATATAAATATCTAGTTTTTATTTCCGATTATAGTAATAATCTATGCTCACTATTAAGTTGGCAAGTATATAATGACAAAGAAAATTACCATTAAGCATATCACACAGACTTAAAATTTTGTTGTATATATTTGGAAGCTTGCGTTCTGTGTGTGAATACCATCATTTATGTCTAGCCAAACCATTGGAACTGTAGACAGCTGGGCTTTCAGATACATACCATTCAGCTGATGGATTTAGGAATGGCCCACTGCAATTTAAATTGCAAGGTGGGAAAATAAACACTTTTTAAAAAAAGTTTGCATATATGAAGGTATGAGGCATGGGCCATCAATCTCTGACCAGGCTGGCTGAGAGGAAGAGAGCAAAGGATCTTGGTTCACAATGAGACTGTCCCCGAGAAAGAAAGAAGTGAGAGTGAAAATGCTGTGTGATTAACGTCCTCAGCAACTGTGTGGAAAGTCCGCCTCCTTTCCAAAAGGGCTATAAAATGAAACATAATAAGCAGTGGCCCAAGCCATTCTTCTGTGAGACCCCCATAAGTGGAGAGAAGGACATAAATGGAGAAGCCATTTCATCAGAGAGGGAGATGATGTAGGCTAAATAGGAAGCGCATCAAATGACAATAGACCCAAGGCGCAAGTGCGGAAGACCCAAGCTGAGTGACAATGGCAAGGCAGTGTTGTAGTAACAAGCAGCCTTGTTACACTAATAACTCAAAGTGATGCTTTGGATTCTGTTTCAGAAACCATTGCACGTCTCCCCTATGCAGGGACTATGCTAGGCAGAAGGGAAGCCAAGATGAAAAAGAATCCCCAATATCTGAGACTGATACAGGAACAATTATAATACCACACTAAGTGCAATAATGATGCCAAACAGGGTATGATGGAGGGTTAACTTCAACAAGCATGGGGACCCAGGGATAAAGAATATCTAACAAAGTCCATGGGCAAGAACAGAGATGGATGAGGTTTTGCCATATGGGAGAAATGGTGACAGTTCAGACCGAAAACAGCTGGTACGATGAAGCAGGAGAGAGAATGATATTTCTTCATCGTCTACAAACTCATAAGGTAAGCAGTAGAGCTGAATTCCCTACTCTTTCAGATTTATTGAATTACAGCTGTTTAAAATATAGTAAAAATCTCTCTAACACAAGATAATGAGAAAGCCTTATCTGATTAACCAGATTCTTGGAGATAAGGGATTGTATTGCTTTTAGATATGTAAATGTCATTTAAATACAGAGAGTAGCTGTGTTTGATACTAAGAGTTTTGGAAACTGACAATGAAACATTCTCTTATAAATGGGTGCTTTTGACATGTTGTTTTCTAGCATTTAAACCTTTCCCCTTACAATCTTGATTATGCTGTAAATTTGCTAAGTTAACTTTCCTTTTGCTTTCATCTAAAGCAAAATAAATCCTGAAAATGAATAAAGTAGTGTGCTATTTTGTGCAAAATAATAGTGATAACATTTTGGTTAGCAAAATGAAATAATATACCTGAAATAAATAATATGCCTAGTAAATCTGTACTCATGGGTCGATTTGATGACAGAAAGGAAAAGAAAGCTTAAAGATAAATATCTCTAAAGTTACGCCTTCAATGCCATCTGTACAAACTTCATGTCAGGATCTAACAGAAAAAAAAAAAACTGTCTTATGCCAACACAACTAATTCCATGAAGTTTGGATCATCACAAAACTCAAATTGTTTTATGATTTCTTTTATCCGTGTCTTTTAACTGTACAGTACATTTTACTGTATATACAGTTTTATGGAATGTGGAGGCAGCATCTGATTTACTATTTTCTATTCAGACTGTTTACTTTGTAGTCAAACATTCTTCAAAAACATTTTAGTCTTCCCTCCCCTCACCCACTCTGATTTTCCATTCGAGGCTGTCAGTTCCTATTTAGAAACGTTAATTGAGACCTGGAGTCTCAAAGCCTCTGATACAGAAGCAACTTTTGCTGTCCTTAACAGATTTCTTTGAATTTGCTGCCAGGTCTGATTCTACATGTAAATATTTAAGTGAGTTAGTAAAAAAAAAAAAAAAAAAAGAGTGGTGAAGCAAGGATACCATAATTTATGACATGAGAAAATGAACTTTCATTTCTGCATACTTCTTTTTGCAAACTTCTTGGTTATTGTCAAATTTGCAGATGTCTTTCTTACTGCTCTTCATTAAACTTTCAGCCTGCTGTGGAATTGCTGAGTCAACCAGGAGATAATGCAACACATTTGCAGGAGCCCATTCTGTTTTAATTATCTCCCCTTAATGTCACCAAGGAGGTTGGGCTGAGAGGGCCTTTTGCTGTGACCCTTAACTCTTGAAAAGTGAGCATCTTCTTATGAGAGCCAGCTTTGAGCAGTTCACTTCGGACTGCTGACATGTTTCTTTTTTACCTCTCCAAAAAGCAGAGCCTGCTTTGGAATGCAGTGGAAATAACCCACCACAGAAGAAATAGTCTGTAAACCGAAGAACTTGCTGTGAATGTTGGCTTTTTGCCACAGCCTCCTGCAGGGAAGGAAGAAACCTTGTCTCTTTCCACCACCTCACTTCCTCTTTCCAGCCAGAGGACACCCACAAATTTAGACAGGAGGAAGGCCCTGAGAGGAGAGCCAGGCTCTGCACTTACTGTTCCGTGCCTGAACTGTCCAGTTGGAATCTAATGTGAGCCACATGAGTAATTTTTGATTTTGTAGTAACTGCATTAAAAAAGTAAAAAGACACAGATGAAATTAATAATATATTTTAACCCATCATATCCAAAACATTGCAATTTCAACATGCAATCAATAGTAAATTTAACAAGATACTTTTGCATTCTTTTTTTAACAGAGTCTTCAAACTCAAGGTGTTTATTTTACACTTACAGCATATCTCTATTCAGACATTAAATTTTCTTTGGAAAGACATGTTTGGTTATTTAATTTTCATAAAATTAACAGCTGAAAGGATAGATTCACAAGTTGTTCCAAGTATACTAAAAATTGCTTTTTAATAACTGACCAAGTGTCAGTTTTTTTAAATAAATTGAAATTAAGTAAAAGTAAAAAAAAAAAAAATTCTTAGGTCCATAGCCACATTTAAAGGGCTCAATTGCCACATGTGGCTGGTGGCTACCATATCGACAGCAGAGAATCATAAACTTGCGAGTTAACGTATGATCCACAAAATGGCAGCATCAGCATCACCCAGGATGTTACTAAAAAGGCAGAATCTCGGGCCTCACTCCAGATCTACGGAATCGGAATCTACATTTTAAGAAGACCACCAAGTGATTTGTATGCAAAATGGAGTTGGGCAACACGGATCTATTTAACACATCAGGAAAATTAGTATTATCACATCCTTTTTACAGATGAGTAGATTGAGGCTCAGCAAAGTTGCATAATGTGCTGAAAATCACAGAGCTAATAAGTAAGGGAGCTGAAATTCAAACAAAAGCCTTGCCCATTTTTAAGCCTACACTCTTTCTAATATTTACCACATTCTTTCTAATAGTTGTCTCCTACAGCATGGAACACGATACTACTGATGGTATGAAAGTTCATTTTAAATTGTGCCCAGAGCGCATTTTTTAAAGCACTAAAATACAAAGCTTAAAAATGTGTCCCTTTTCCATCCTTTTTTAGTTTAGAAAACTAGAAAGTCAAGTCAAGGATAACATCGCTGCATGCCACCATTATGTTTTCAATACCTAACACTTGCTGAAAGTGCGCTCCAGCCTCAGAACCTTTGGCAAAGCATCTGGCTAAGTCTTCCTAGCTTTAGTTCCTTTCATTGAAATTATTCTTACTTTTACCTGCTATTTATGGCAAATGATACTGGCTTTTCATTTATAGGCTGATACCTAAAGTAGATGTATTTAAGAAAGAGTAGTTGCAAATGTGCCTACAGATGGCACACAGATATGGCCACATGAAAGGAGGCCTGGGAATGACTGAGGTGTGAGAAACAATGCCCTGAAGGAAGCTGCCTCATCCCAGAGACAGAGTCACCAGCCACTCAAGCCCTAGAGAAGACTGAAGCACCCAGAGTATTGTGAACTTTTGTTGTGAGTCAGCTGAACTTCTTTCCCAACGCCAGTGCCCCATCACGGTGCCCCTTCAAAGCAATTAACAATCATTATAATTGTGTGTGTGTGTATGTGTGCGTGGTGGATGCTAATTGTATTTGTTTGCTTGTCTGGTTGCTGATACGGTTTGCCTGTGTCCTGACCCAAATCTGTTCTTGAATTGTAGTTCCCATAATCCCCACGTGTCGTGGGAGAGACCTGGTGGGAAGTCATTGAATCATGGGGGTGGTTATCCTCGTTGCTGTTCTTGTGATAGTGAGTGGATTCTCACGAGATCTGATGGTTTTGTAAGGGGCTTTTCTCCCTTTGCCTCAGCACTTCTGTCTCCTGCCACCATGTGAAGAGGGTATGTTTGCTTCCCCTTCAGCCATAATTATAAATTACCTGAGGCCTCCCCAGCAGTGCAGAACTGTGAGTCAATTAAACCTTTTTCTGTTATAAATTACCAAGTCTCAGGTATTTCTTCACAGCAGCGTGAGAACGTACTAATACAGTTAGTTGCCCAGCATTTTCTACATCCCAGCACAGAAAACCAAAAAGTCAGATCCCTAAGCTCAACACAGCAGTAAGGCTATGGGCTTAAGACATAAGCCCAGACAATTGGACACTGCTGCTGGTTGATGAATATAGAGCAAGTGCCTTAAAGGGGCAAGGGCAGCTTAAAGTTCATATGGCCGTGGTGGAGACAGCACAGTGGCTGCATTAATGTCCTATGGTGGCAGTGATTTCAGTGGCAGGATTCCAGCAAGGGCAACAGGAATGCCCTGACCAGGTCTGGGCTCAGGGGCCCACACCCTCTTAGTAATGCTCCATTTACTAGGTTCAATTGCTCTGTGGTTTCCACAGTATCTGTGAGTACACAGCAATATTCCGAAACTACTTCCTCCAGAGGTAACCAGAGTTGGTTTCTGTCTTGTGCAATTAAAAACCTGTACTGTTAGAGTGGGGTTCTTTGATTGTCCACCTACCCCACTAGATTACCAGACCGCATGAAAGTGGAGTTTATATCCACTTGCTCACATTGCATAAGCCCCCGGGACCTGTTCCATGGCTTCAAACATAGTTATTGCTCAATAATTACTTGCTGAATGAATGAATGAATGGGTGTTGAGCATATAGGACATGCCAATAAACACTTGAGGAATACTGAAAAGTGACACTTTTACTTTCTCCAAACAAACTAAGCATATTCTATGATTAGAAAGATTCTGCCTACGAAAATTTTAACTTCAAAAATAGATGAATAATACCTAAATTAAAAGTACCCTTTACTCACAAATTGATTCACTCAAGATTCCATCGCTGATTTTTCTAGGGTTAAGTTTTGTTTTCTAATTATAAACTACTAGAAGAGCTTAAACAGAACAGAACATAAAGTTAAAAGCTAGATTTTATGCAGTGAATATGTAATACTTTCAAAATTAAAGGAAATAAATTATTTGAAAAATAATATTCAGAGTCATTGGTAACACAACATGGTTCAGCCATGAAGATCACACATATCTGAAATCAAAACATCAATCCAGAATTGTCAAAAATTAGCATGTGGCTTGCTAAATTGCAAAACTGTGCTAAGCAGTTTGCCAACATTATTAAGCCTCATAAAAACCTAGGAGTTAACCGCCCCCCCCCTTTTTTTTTTTGCCCTTCTCTAGAAGAGGTAACTAAGGCATAGAAGAGACTCGAAGTGATTTGCATTTACTGCACAAAGAACATTTATTACCTTGTCTAAATTTTGTGAATATTGTTGGTGAGGTGGGTATTTCTTTCTTCCCACTCCAAGCTTATCTCCTTTTTCCTATGAAGTTTCTCAGCTCAAGGGAGTAGGAACTAGTTATCTGATTGGTATATTCAATAAGCTGAATTTTACTAGTAGGCCGGGTCACTCGGGGTAAAAATTAGCCCTCATGTATGACACTCTTCTTTTTGGCCACCAAAACATTCTATTCAAAGTTCCTACAAACTTCATTGGACCATTCTTTCACTCCCTTAATGTGTCCTCAGTATCCTTCCTACTCAGCTTAGTCATTATAATCTCTCCCTTGCTTACATCCATTACCTACATCTTGTTTCATCTACCCTGGTTAAATCTACCTCTCTGCCTACCCAGCACCAGCCCTTGAAGGTGGTTAGAGAAAAGCACAGCCACGCTGACTAACCTCACTTTGACCCTCAGGTAGCCCCATGATGCTGCCAGGAGTTCATACCGTGTGTCCCTCATGCATTCACTCTCGCACCCTATAAGGTGCCTATTTGACAGCCTTTTCTCATTCCTTAAACCTCCAATACACCCCACATTTTCATTCTCAGCTACTGACCTTGTTTCCTACTTCACTGAAAAATTGTGTCAATCAGAAGAGAATTTCAGCGAATCCCACCACCACATCGACTCACCAGCATCTGCACCCACACACTCTGCCTTCCAACTGGCATCACAGGACTTTCCATGTGCTCCTAACCAACCATTCCTTAAGTACCAGATCCCAGGACCCCTCACCTATGCAAGGACGATTTGCCACCTCCCTCCTAAATCATCAACCTTTTCCTTTTTGCTGGCTTATTCCCATGGGCATGTAAACCTCCTGAACTCATTTCACCCCCATCCCGCAAGTCACCACACGATTGTTTTACTCCTTTTTGCAGCAGAAGTCCTCAGAGATTTCTATCACCAATTCCTCTCCTCACATTCTCTCTTTAAAACCACTACACTCAGCCGTTTGCCCCTATGATTCCTCTTAAATTGCTCTTGTTAAGAATATCAGTGACCTCCACACTATCTAATCCAATGCTCGTATTCCCAGTCCTCCTCTTAGTAAATCAAGCAACATCATCAGACAGTGGATGACTCCTCCCTAAGATTCTTTCTTTACTTGCTCCCCTTACACCACACCCTCTTGATTCTCATCATATTTTCTTGGTTACTTTCTCTCAGTCTCTTTTGAAGGTTCCTTTTTCTTAATCTTGAAGGATAAGTCCTTGATTCTGGTCTCTATCTTTACTTCCTTCCTTGGTGATCTCATTATGACCTTAAATCTTCATGCAATCACATCTATTTCGAGCCACCTTTCCTGAACTCCAGATAGGTGTACCTGTGGCTTGACTGACATCTCTACTTGGATGTCTAATAGATGTGTGGAAAGCAACATTTCCACAAATAAGCTCCTGATCTTTCCCCTATCCATACTCCTTCAACTCAATTGATGGCAACTTCATTTTTTTATTTCCTAGGCCAAACTTTGAAGTCATCCTTGATTTCCCTCTTTCTCTTAGTACCCCATCTCTAATCCAGCAGGAAATTAGCTCTAGCTTCAGAAGATGTTCAGAATCCAACTACTTTCATACCACCTCCCCTGCTATCACCCTGTCCTAAGCTGCCATCACCTCTGTGTAGATTGCTGCAGTGGTATCCTAACTGGTTTCCCTCCTTCTGCCCTTGTCCCTGAAGTCAATTCTGAGCAGAATAGCAACAGTGACTGTGTTAGGTCCCTCTAGAGGGACAGAACTGATTGAGTATATATATGTGAGTTTATTAAGTATTAACTCACACAATCACAAGGTCCCACAATAGGCCATCTGCAGGCTGAGGGGCAAGGAAAGCCAGTCGAGTTCCAAAACTGAAAAACTTGGAGTCTGATGTTTGGCAGCAGGAAGCATCCAGCACGGGAGAAAGACGTAGGCGGGGGCTAGGCCAGTCACTTTTTTCACATTTTTCTGCCTGCTTTTATTCTAGCCTCGCTGGCAGCTGATTAGATTGTGCCCACCCAGATTGAGGGGAGATCTGCCTTCCCCAGCCCACTGACTCAAACGTTAAATCTCCTTTGGCAGCACCCACACAGACACACCCAAGAGCAATGCTTTGTGTCCTTCAATCCAATCAAGTTAACACTCAGTATTAACCATCACAGTGACCATTTCAGAATATGCAATATAATTAAAATATAAATCAGATCACAAATCTTTCTCTCCATACCCTGCAATGACTAGTTAAATTTCACCGTGTCCTTTGGACTCCATATAATCTGCCCTCTTTACCTCTCCATCCTCATCATCTATGACTCTTCACCTCAGGCCTTCTTCATTAGCTACAGTGGCCCCTTTGCTGTTCCCTAAAAACATCAGGTATGGTCTCACTGTAAGATCTTAGCGTTAACTGTTACCTCTGTCTGAAACACTCCTACAGATAGCCACATGGCTGGCTTCCTCACTTCCTCTAAGCCTTTGCTCAAATTCCACCTTCTCACTAAGATACTCAGACCACCTGTGACAGCTTGTGTTTTCAAAATACCCATACCAGTATCTCCTATCTGTGTCTATTCTTAAAAGGTCATCTTCCCATTCCCCTATTAAGAGATGGAGTCTGTGTCCCTTCCCTCTTGAACCTGGGTGAACCTTTGTGACTCTCTCAACCAGAAGTGACACTATGTGATGAGGCCAGGTCATAAAAGACAATTCAGTACCATTCTCTATTAAAAGAAACCTGGGCTCCTGATTCCAGGGCTAGGGTGGGAAAAATACAAGTGAACCTGGAGCATCTTGCAAGGAATGTACACAGAATGTAAGGAAATGATCAAAAACTTAAAGAATGGGGTCTTCTCAAAGGGACACTAGACCCAAACTAAAGGAACCCCCAATTCCCAAAGCTGGAAAAATTGGAGCAATAAAATAACATAGTATTGGATTATAACCCAAAGTATACAATAAATATACACAAGTCCACGGTGATATATAAATGTGTGTGTATATATGTGATATATATATGTTTGTGTGTGTGTGTGTGTGTGTGTGTGTGTGTGTGTGTGTGTGTGTGTGTGTGAGGGAGGAGAGTCAAATCTTCCAGACAGGAAAATTCCAAATACTAACCACTCCAGGTGGTGGAATTTAGCCACCTCCTCCCTTCATAGTGGGTTAGAGTTAGTGACTTGCTTCCAATGAATAGAATACAGAAAGGGAAAACTAGGAATTTTACTGGGGAGAAATGTGGCAAACATTACCCCTTAACCAGGTGATCAAAGTTAACATCACCCACATGGATATCATGTACCCCCAGGTGCGATGTGTTGAGAAGGGCACTTCACCACAGTAGTCTTCTTTCCAAAAACCTATTCCCTCCATCTAATCATGAGAAAAACATCATACAAATTCAATTTGAGAGACATTCTATAAAATAAGTGACTAGTATTCCTCAAGACTGAGAAGCTGTCATAGACCAGAGGAAATTACAGAGACATGAGAATAAATGCAATGTGAGTGCTGACTGGATCATGAAAAAAAAAAAGGACATTAATGGAAAAGTTAGTGAAATCCTAATGAAGTCTGTAGTTTAGTATTTATGAACCACTGTTGGTTTCATAGTTTTGACCACAGTAAGGAAAGATGGTAACATTAGGGGAAATTGGATGAAGGATATACAGAAACTCCTTACTTTCTTTGTAACTTTTCTGTAGATCTAAAATTATTCCAAAATAAAGTTGATCTAAAAATAAAAAAGTTCAGAAACAAAACCTCTCTCAAAAAAAAATTTTTTTTTAAGGCAATACAGCTTCTACTTGATCTCTCTCTCCCTCCTCCTCCTGATCCTCCTCCTTCCTCTCCTCCTCCTTTTCTCCATCTCTCTTTCTCTGTCTCGCAATCTCTTGGGACATTTGCTTTTGGAACCCAGATGTCATGCTGTAAGAAAGTCCAGTGTAGATGGAGGGGCCTGCAGGTATTCCAGCCAATAGTTCAGTTGCAGTCCCAAATGCTGACCAGCGCCAAGCACCAGGTATATGTGTGAGGAAACCTTGAAGATGATGCCAGCCCCAACCACTGTCTGACTGCAACTGCATGAGCACCTCTTACTGAGAGCCAACCAGCTGAGCCCCATCAACTCTCAGAACTATGAGAGGTAATAATGATAAGAGACTAATTTTGTTTTTTGCTGCTAAGTTTGGGGTGGTTTCTACAGCTAACATCACCCTACTTTCCAGGTCAGTTATGCCCTGTTCCTTTCTCCTACTCCACATAATAGGGCAGGCAGGCAGACTTAGAAAATCTGAGGGACCCAATCCCCTTTAATAGGCATGCCTACATGTGCATTCCCAAAAAGATATGGAAGAATTCACTTCTGCTTCAGGCCTTAGCTTCATGTCAAAGTTGGCTTTCTCCACGTGGCTTTGGACTGGGGAGATATTAAGCAGTTGAGATTCCATTAATTAAGTAGTAATTTGATTCCCATTCTGCTATATTTCTTTTTGTATACAGGGTCCTGAAGAATGAGCTCAGAGACAGTCTTGCATTTTCAAGCATGTCTGAGTTATTGTGTATCACACCTACAATACACTAAAATTTCTTACCCTCTACAAACTCATGGGGGGAAAATATCTCCCTTGGGTTTCAGTCCTAGGAATTACTATGTGTCTCAGAACGGCATGTTTGCTTCATCGCTTCAACACTGTGAACCATCTAAAGGAATCACTGCTTGGCTGGTCAGAATTTCCAAACTAGGTTTACAACCCTCAGCTAGCAAGGAGACTAGGATTTGTGTACAATATATACCACCTTCCTCTGACTTCACCTTTATTTCCTACTGCACAGTGTCCCCACTTAGCCCATGTATTTTCTTATAAGCAACTTTATATTTCCTTGGGGAAGAGTCAGAGTATAAATAAAAACACAAATACATAATAATGTTTAAGTGCTTCTCACAAAATTAATGCCCAGTAGAGAAATTCCCTTGATCTTGGCCTAGTACTTAGTTTTACAGGGAATGCTAGATTTCTGCAGCCCTCTCTCGGTGTTCTGTACTGATGGGCTCCAATACATGGAGCTATGAGCAAAACTACTGTTGACTTCCCTTTCCCCATTGCTGTTTATTTGAAATAAGTGGTGAGCTCCAGCAGGGTTTCAAGAAGGCTTGGTCCACTTTGACCTGAGCCTCAATTGTGAGTATGCCACATTTGTTGAGCATGAGCTACTTGTATCTGTCAGAATGCATCTTGGAGAGGGGTGTGAGCAAATCTCACCCAGATCATACCACTAGTCAGCTTGACGCTTAAAAGAGGAATTCTTATTTGCTGAATTGCTAGAGTTAAATCTGCAATATTTTGTAACTCTAAGTCTTTAGTCTCTGCTTAAACAAATATATCATCAGCTTTAAGAATCTGATAAGGTAGACATTTTACATAGTAGATAATTCTTGTGATTTTTGTCAAGTTTCCTTATGAGAAAAATAAAACTTTGCTTGGGCTGTCAGAATAATATAAGACAGCTTGAGATTTTTTGCCTTGAGTTTGCGTGGGCAGGAAATTTATTCTTTGCTTGGTACATCTTTGAGCCACACACAGCTGTGTGAGATCTCAGTTCTTTACAAATTGCTAATAAAAAAGATAATGCCAACATTTGCACTCTTCTCAAAAGTCAAACACTGAAGATTTAAATCAAGATTTCTGGATAGAAAATCTTAATCTTTTGAGTCATGTTGCCATGCTTTTAAATTCACTTCCTAACACTGAAGGGAACTAAAATTAGAATTTGGAATAAGCCAGAAGCAATGAAACAATTTTCTCATTCATCTAACATGTACTTACTAAGCATCTAATCTATGTCTATGCATTTAGAAAATTTTTAAGTGACAACATGGGTTTGATCTCCAAATATAGGACTCAATTAAGTTTTGGCCAGAGAGGAAGAAGATAATTAATATTTGTTGAGGCCTTACTATGTGCCAAGCACTTGGTTAGGCTTTTTATAAATGTTATGATGTAAATATTATTGATCCCATTTTAGAGATGAATAAACATGCTACACAACCAGTGAATAACAAAATAGGAGTTGAACCACAGACTGATTCCAAAACCCACTGCATTATACTACTTCCCACAGTTTAAATTTTTTGCACTTGGCTAGAAAAAGCTTTACACTCTAGTTCTTACAAATGTTCTCATAAACATTTTCAATTTATTTAAAACATATACATAATGCATTTTCAATTTATTTAAAACAGATACATAATATAAACAATTTAAAAACAATTTAAATATAGTGAATGCTCATGGAAGGAAGTTCAAGACGCAACAGGACCTTGCAAGAAGGTGTGAACTGGGAAGAGCCAGAGGTGATCTTTAAGATTACCCTTGAAAGATGGATAACAGATGTACCGGGTATGTGGCTCTCACACCTGTAATCCCAGCATTTTGGGAGGCTGAGGTGGGTGGATCACGAGGTCATGAGATCAAGACCATCCTGGTAAAAATGGTGAAACCACATCTCTACTAAAAATACAAACAATGAGCCAGGCGTGGTGGCATGTGCCTATAGTCCCAGCTACTTGGGAGGATGAGGCATGAGAATCACTGGGACCTGGGAGGCAGAGGCTGCAGTGAGCCAAGATCATAACACTGCACTCTGGCCTGGGTGACAGAACAAGATCCTGTCTCAAAAAAAAAAAAAAAAAAAAAAAAAAAAGAAAGAAAGTAAGAAAGAAAAAGAAATATAGATAAAAGATGAACAGAAGACATTCTGCAAGAATAACAAAGGGACAGGGTTGGACTAAACTGAATGACTACATTCCATAATGACTCACATGTCAGTGGTCCATATTGTAAAATGAGGCTAAATGCTTAACTTTCATAATCCCAGTCCACACCACATCCAGATGTCAGCTGGCAATGCTGCCAACTTATGTCTCTTCCAGCTTCAAGGCAGACTTCACACTCTACCCTGGGGCTCTATTCATTTCAAAACGCAGACTGGACCATAGCCAGGAAATAGAAAAATCCTGATTCTGAAATGTGCCAAGATTCTCCCAAATTCATAGGAATACCAAGGCCATTGAATGTGATCGCAGTGGGAGAAATGGGAGAACTTTGTACCTGTGTACATATCCTCAAAAGCTGTATGTTCTGTATATTCTCCAGTATGACCTAAAGACCACCCGGCTCAGAATCTACTGGGTGTGCTCACTGGAAATGGAGTGTCCTGGCCTTCCCCCTGCCTCTGAGTCAGAATCTGTGAGAGTGAAATGCAATTATCTTCATTTAAACAAAATCCGTGGGTGAGCCTGGTGCTCTAAAGCCATCCTTGGCCTGTATCATTCTTGGCCTTTGGGCCCAGTGCTTCCCCAGAACTGGTAGAGGAAGACAGCAATGGCCCATTTGCTACATGTAAAACTGCATGTTCATAGGAATAAAATCAAGAGACTTAAGTGCAAAATATTGTCCTAGGTGCTGTGAAGGGTAAACAATGAGGTGGCATAGCACTTTCTCTCAGAGGGCTTATGTCAGGAAACAGACACCAAAACAATGAGTTAGGAATGCAAGAGCTCTGTTAGAGGTAATGCCTATGAATGATAGAGGTAAGAGAAGGAGTAGGCTGGGTGAGCCTTTAGACACAGTGTAAGTCTGACACCTGTGAGAGGCGGAAGGATGGAGGATTGGGTAGAAAAGTCCTCAGACTGCTGTGCAGTTCTGAGACCATGGCAAGCCAAATGGAGAGCTCTAGCTCACAGATTTCCTACAGAGGAGTCCCAGGGTGACCAGACCCTGGTACTCCTGCCATGCTCAGTCTTTGGCTAGAGCTACCCAACATGAGCATGTCCTTGCCTCAAACATTGCACCAGACCCCAAAGTTGCTGCAGTGGGAGGTTGTCACCCGGCGGCATTCCTTGTAGCAGCTCCCTCTTGAAGGAAGTTCTGACAGGTGCACTTTGTGACTGCCCAGACATACCCTAAATGCAGATTTGATGGTCTTACCCTACCTAATCAATGAAACATTGGAAAGAAAGGATGTGGCAACAGTGAAGAATCAGGCACATGGCTCTAAAACCAGATGAACCTGTGTTGGAATCACACCTCCGTCATTTGGTATGTGACCTCAGGTAGTTGACTTAACTCAGACTGAATCCTGATTGGAATGAGTAGGACAATACATATTTAATAAGATATTTTTGGCTGGCTAGTGAGACAATACCTAGACAACATCATTCTTATTCCCTAATAATACGTGCACACACAGACACATATGCACACATCATAATCTGTCTTCATTCATTTACATACAAGTAAATGACAAAGAAGACCAGAAAGTAGAGAAAGGCAAGCATGTAAATAATAGCATGATGTCTCTTGTTGATCTGGTCCAGATTGGATTTGTATCCTCTATGGTTGGCCCAAGGTTGGGGGCTTGTTTGGATTGTTAGATCCCTGGGCTCTTTTTCATCACATGGTATTTATAGAAAATGATAGTATCATGCAGCCATAAAAAGGAACAAGATCATGTCCTTTGCAGGGACATGGATAAAACTGAAAGCCATCATCCCCAGCAAACTAACACAGGAACAGAAAACCGAACATCACATGTTCTCACTTATAAGTGGCACCTGACCAAGGAGAATACATGGACACAGAGAGGGAAACAACACACACTAGAGCCTGTCAGCAGGGCAGGGGGAGGGATAAATAGCTAATGCATGCAGGACGTAATACCTAGGTGATTGGTTGATAGGTGCAGCAAACCACCATGGCATACGTTTACCTATGTAACAAACCTGCACGTTCCGCACATGTATCCGGAACTTAAAAATTTAAAAAAAATGTTAAAAAGATGGTATCTATAGTCCACACTGGGGTTGATAAAATAAAACTGCTCAAGCCAAGTGACAGTGCTAGGGCTCTAGTCACCCAGCCCCTCCCAGGCTGCCCCAAGGACTAGGGCGATCAATATCCTGGCACCCCTGAACCTTTGTAGTACACTAGCAGGCCATGATGCATAGTTGGGAAGCTCTGCTCATAGACCTCATCAAAAGGCTTTGCAAGCCCCTAGCCACATTACAAGCTTCTGAAGAATTGAGTTGACATGGAATGGGGGAGGAGTCATGCTCCTTCTCTCTTCACTAAAGTGAGAGATGTTTGACCACACTGAGGACCATAACATTTTGGAGCATCTCCAGGTGGTACCTTGAATGTAGATATTATCATTTTCATGGTGTGCAATGATATCTGTGAGTGAAGTCATCAACGAAGAAAAAGAACAGAACAGATTGTGTGGTGATTGAGGCTGACACTGGTTTATGAGAAACTATGAGACATCCCTTTGGGGACACCCAGAAAAAATTGAGGGACACTTAGATTTATTGGAAGAAATTCTCAAGTCAAGAAATATCTGAGTCATAAAAAAAAAAAAAAACTACTTTTCAGTGCAGTTGAGAGGATTAAAGAAGATAAGTCATGTAAAGTCTGGCACACAGTAAGTACTCCATAAGTAGTAACTGGGATTATATGTGTTGGATATTCTATTAGTCAAGACTCATTTGCTGCAAGTAACAGAAAATAACTGAAACGTGCTTAAGTCAATAAAAAATTGTGTGTGTGTGCGTGTGTGTGTGTGTGCGTAGTGTTTATTGTAAGAAACAAAGTTATCTCATGGCACTTGAGTAAAAGAATTTACCTGGACCTCAGGAGGGAATGGAACCAAAGACTGAAAAGCCATTCAGAATTCAGACAACTTCAGTAAGTGAATTTCTCTATGGACCAACTTCCTCTGTTTCTCGGTTTACTCAGTGGACAAACAGCACATCGAAATTCCTGAGTTCACCTACTCTCCAGTCCATGTGGAGAATTTCTTAATGCAGACTCCCAAAAACAATATCTGATTAGCTAATCCGGGTCAGGTGTACAAACATTCTTCCTATAAATTTTAGCCTGGAATGTGGAGTCCCCTAGCATAAACATTGCCCTTGGTGATTGAAGTGAGCAGATGCCAATGTTTCTCTCTCTCAGGTCTGATCGAGGTCTCAGCAGGGAAAAGAGAGAGCACACTCCCCTTAGGACAGTTATAGGAAGGTTTAATAAAAGGACGACAGAAGTTCAAGAGTGTAGGGAACAGAAATAGGGCGGGGTCTAAGCCAGGCTTTTACCACCCACCGGCCCAACCAGAAAAGGAGAAGGAACAGTCATCAGAACCCAAAGGCTCAGAGAAGTTGTGAAATTCCTATGTGAACTGCCGCTGCCCAAGATAACTCTCCAGGAAGGGAGCCTAGAAAATAAATTCCCTCACGTCACCCGCCTCCTGCTCTAGGATCGCCTACAAGAAAGTCACCCATTGGCCATACCAGGAAGTGAGAAAGACCCTTGATGAGGTAGCCTCTACAGGCCTGCCTGCCAGGGAGGAGACGGAGGGAGAAAGGTGCAGAGTGCATCATTCGGGGTGGATCTTTTCACATTATTCCGTAACAGCAAAGGAAATAACTCCTCTAGGCAGGTTTAAATGGCTCTGTTTTGAAAACATACGGTGAGTTTACAGCATCACATCTATGGTCAGGCTCCAACAACCTTAATCCCCACTTCAGTCAAAATAGGCTATTGACCGTTCTACTTACTCTAATCTCCCACTTTTTGCCCCCCACCCCGCTGCCCTAACTTACTTACCCATCCAAGACCAAATTCAGATCCTACCTACTCCCTAAGAGCTTTCATCAAACAAACTCTCCCTCCGCTAATTTCTTTACGCTTCGTGCACCTTGCAGCACCATTTTCCAAGTTGTGTTGTATAACAATTTTTGTCCAAGTTCATGTTCACTCATCTCTGCATCCCTATGGAGACTTACGCAGACCATTGCCCATAGAAGACGCTCAAGAATGTTTGCTAAGCAGTTGTTGAAGGAAGTATGAAGAGTTTGGCAAATCTCTTTTTTCCTAAGGCAGTGTTCTTTCTTTTAAGATTGCTTAATAGATACTTTAAGTTTGAAATCTGGAAATGAACACTATTCAACAAGTCAGAACATTTGTGAAATGACTGATGTTTACCTCACAACTCTGGCACTGCTCAGCCGTTGCTCCTGGGTTACTTTTGAAGAACTTTTATTTATATTTTGACTACTTCTGAGAAAGGGTTGATATTAACTAGTATAAAAATGAATCACTCTTGCATCTCTTATAAAGAGATAAGACTAAATGAAAATTATTAAAACTCATATGGATGGCATCTTGAGACTGTGTTAACTTAAAAATCAAATCACATAAAATAAAATTGAAGGTGACTAATAGTATACATATGGTATTTCATTTTACAACTTTTGACCTTATTCTAAGGATTCTCTGGGGATCTAGAAAACTGCTCAATTTTCCAAATGTAACATTAGAAACAGAAAATGATCCAACTTTTCCAGTCTCATAATCACAAGATCACTGTCAAGACTTTTGTCTTTATATTTAGAGGCCCTCCCATGGATGTGTGATTACTATTGAGACCCACATCATTAAAATTGAGGTGGTGAGCCCTTTTCCTTGTTCGACCTGCCATCTTTCCATCCTGTTGCTCTTTAAACTTCTATGGTTGATTCTCTATACTCTTCTTTGCTGCCATACTCAGTCAAACACCATGTCACATTTCTCCTGTCTGCTTACAAATTATTGAATTCTTCTTGACACCAGGGTTCTTTCACAAAGTTGTGAGTACTTAATAAGAAAACACGAGGAAATCAATGAGGAGTTCAACGATGAGGATAAAAATACCTGGAACGGTTTGTGAGAAAGATTAAACAAGGTAATGTGTGCAAAGCATAGAGGCACATGGTAAGCACATGATAAATATTGGGTTTGTAGTTCTACAAATAATGAGAAGAGTAGCTTCTCTCCTTTCTCTTTCCCTTCACTTTGTCTTTGGAGGCCAAACATAAAACTGGCATGGCACACAGTAAGCACTGGGCTCACTTAACATCACCTCTCTCTCTCCCTACTTCTGGGCAGGACTTGCTTGGTTGGTGAATAAGCAGGTTTAAGAAGGAACAGCCTTGGGCTCGTTAGCTCATTCTTTTGCATCACCACTGATAGCATCTTTAAAAAAAGCAGTTCCCACCTCCCACACATCCCCACAAAAACACTTAGTTGTTTCATTGACAGATTTCATCTCTGTTGACTTCTAAATTCTTGACCTTTTAAGGTCAACCTTATGCTACAGTTCTAAACTCTGCCTGGGCAGCCTTCATGACAGGTAAATAGCACTTTGACATCCAAAGCGAGAGAATTTAGCTAGGGAAACAGCCCCTGTGGCCTTGATAACGAGTCTTTGTGGAAAAATGCCCAACTACTACAGATCCTGTATATCCTGAATTCCCAGCTTCGAATACATTTCTCTCTTATTTTTGAATTATTCAATCCCCTTCAAGTATACCACTGACCATATCTTTCCTCTTCCCAAGCCCTACAATCCTGCAGTGAATTGTAATAATAACAGTTAATACCACCAATTACACCATGACAAGCTCTTGGCATACACTGTCCCATTTGGCCCTCATATTAACTCTATGATGTAGGTACTGACATTATTTCTATTTTACAGGTGAGCTACTGAGGTTTGGGGAAGTTAATTGCCCACAGTAAAATCACGGGTAAATGGTGAACATAAACACATTTCTGAATCCAAAACCAGTACTTTAAAAAAAATTTTAGCCCAGGCGTGGTGGCTCATGCCTGTAATCCCAACATTTTGGGAGGCCGAGGCAGGCGGATCACCTGAGGTCGGGAGTTCAAGACCAGCCTGACCAACATGGAAAATCCCTGTCTCTACTAAAAAAACAAAAATTAGCCAGGCATGGTGGCGCATACCTGTAATCCCAGCTACTCAGGAGGCTGAGGCAGGAGAATCGCTTGAACCCAGGAGGCAGAGGTTGCGGTGAGCTGAGATCGGGCTATTGCACTCCAGTCTCGGTGACAGAGTGAAACTCCATCTCAAAAAAGAAAAAATTAAATTTTATTTATTTTTTGGTGCAAGTGTCCCTTGCAAACAAATCCAGTGCTTTTTCTCTGTACCTCACAGTCCCAGGGAGCTTCCCCACTCTAATCTTCAATCTCACCAGGGCAGTTTTGATAATGTTTTTGGCTATACTCAACTAAATACCCTGCTTTTGTCTTTACCCTAGGCTCATATGCAGTTCAGCTCAGTGCTATGCTGAGTCTATAACAGATACAGATACAAAGAATTCTGCCTTTAATTTCCTAAAACTTAACTTTCTTCACCCAAGTGGGGGTGCTTGTCTGTTTGGAGAGTAAATCCAGGCCTTACTTCTTTTTTGCACAAAATTAGTGAACACATAGCCAAGCACTGGGCATAAGGCATTAATCTTTTGTTTCTGTTAACTGATGACTCCCTGAAAAGACCACAAAAATAACCTGTTGGTCAATCAAAGCCAAGTTTATTCCTTATTGCATTAAGGGACAGCACTGCCTTGACAGACTCTAAGTTGTATCTCAGAAGAAGGACTTCAAAGGTAGATATTCATAAGGTTTAGGGAGTCTGGTTTAGGGTGGGATTTTCCATGTGGGGACTTGACTTTGACCAGGCCAAGTTTATGATTTAGGATTGGTAAATCCAGCAAGGCATAGGTTTTGAAGGGACTCTTGAGTTAACAGCTCTTTGATAAGCAATCTGGGTTGGCCAGTTGAACAGTCTGTTGTTCAAATAAATGAATTTTCAGAATGTTCTTAAAACAAATATTTTGCAACTTTATCTTCTTAGACAAGAATTTCCCAAAATACTGAAGTTATGTTAATGTAGCCAGTCCTATTTCATGTGATTGCAAGCAGTTTGTTCAGTCTTCCTGTCCCTTATCTGTAAATGGATATTATTATAATGACTCATAGAGTCATTATGAGATTTAATGAGTTAATAGAGGCAAAGCACTTAGGAGAGTGATTAGCCCACAGAAAGTGCTATGTATGTATTTATTATCATCTTTACAACATAGTACATTTAATAAGCCTTGCCCTAGCCAAACTAAGAGGATCTATCAATCTGCATGGGCTTTTTGGGAGGATTTTTCTATGATAAAGTTATATTCATAGCAATGTCTTATGAACTGAATTATGTCCTTTTCAAATGCGTATGTTGAAGCCCTAACCCCCAATGTGACTGTATTGGGAGATAGGGCTTTTATGGAGCTAAGGTTAAATGAGATCTTAAGGGTGGGACCCTAATCCAATAGGACTGGTGTCCTTATAAGAAGAGGAAATGACACCAGACAGTTCTTTTCTCTCTCCATGTGCATATTGAGGAAAGGACAATAAGAACATAGTGAGAAGGCAGCTGTCCGCAAACCAACAAGAGAGCCCTCACCAGAAACTGAATTTTCCAGCACTTTAATTTTGGACTTCCAGTCCCCAGAACTGTGAGAAAATAAATTTTTATGGTTTAAGCCACCTAGTCTGTGGTATTTTATGGCAGCCCTAGCAGACTAATAGAACATGATAGCTATCTGACAGCTCCACATTGCCTTGCTTTTTAAAAGCCATTCTAAATAAATAAAATTTATAAATTTTGCATCAGTTCCCCTCAATTTTCTCTTTCCTGAACTCCAGATGTATGTTTCCTGTTGAAAATGAAACTCAGGGGAGGGGGGAGGGGGGAGGGATTGCATTGGGAGTTATACCTGATGTAAATGACGAGTTGATGGGTGCTGACGAGTTGATGGGTGCAGCACACCAACATGGCACAAGTATACATATGTAACAAACCTGCACGTGATGCACATGTACCCTAGAACTTAAAGTATAATTTAAAAAAAAAAAAAGAAAAAAAAAGAAAATGAAACTCAGTTCCCCCAAAGTGGAACTTCTCACCTCTCTCTTCTAAACATGTTCTCCCAGTGCTCACCTTGGCATTACAGGAACTGCTCTAACACAGGACTGAAGGCAGAGTACTCTCTGATTCCTTCTCCCATCCTCCCATCCAGGCTATTGTTCATTATCTCATTCATTCAACAAATATTAGTACCAGGTGCTGTGCCCAGTATAAAGAATAAAATGATGAGTAAAACAGATGTTAGTCTTTCCCTCACAGAGCACACAGTCCACTGGCAGAAATGGACATTAATCAAATGAAAATTTGCAATTGCTACAAGTGCTGCTGGGGAAATAGTGACATAAACACAGCTACATCATGCAGAGACAGTCTGCACCCACATACCTTAACTCAGGAATAAGAACTAAGACCGCTTATATCAACATAACTTCACTGTTTGTTCCAGTAACTCTTGCCCAGGGAGGCAAGGCTATATACCAGTGAATATGTTTATTGTTTGCTTTAGGAACTCCTAAAATCAATTTATCTGAACTTTAGCTGCTCAAACAGCCAATTTCTCAGTACAATACGTCGCTTAACTTGCAAACTGCTTGCTCATCGAACAACTGTTTGTCAAGATTTGTCTCAAGACTCTTACCTCACTCTCTTCACCATTTCTAAATTATTATGTAAAATACTTTGCCCAGTTTCAAGCAGATTTCCTTAAACTACTTGAGTCTAGGCCTCAAAATCCTGCAGATATCAGCAGGGTTTTCTCCCTTCTGAAACATTTGTAAGTTTTACTTGATCAACAGCATATTTTGGTGGTCTCTAGGAGAGTCTATGGTCAGTAATCACGGTAAACTGATGGTAACCAGGTGCTATGCAATCAAAGTACAGGGATAGGGGTAGATAGAAAGGGACCTGGTCTAAAATGAGAGTAAGGGCCAGGCTCAGTGGCTCATGCCTGTAATCTCAGCAATTTGGAAGACTGAGGCAGGAGGATCACTTGAGTTCAGGAGTTTGAGACCAGCTGGCCAACATGGTGAAACCCCGTCTCTACTAAAAATACAAAAATTAGTCAAGCGTAGTGACGGGCGCCTATAATTCCAGCTACTCAGGAGACTGAGGTGGGAGAATTGCTTGAACCTGGGAGGCAGAGGTTGCAGTGAGCCGAGATCACGTCACTGCACTTCAGCCTGGGCAACAGTGCGAGACTCCATCTCAAAACTAAAATAAAATGAGAGTAGGGAAAGAAGACTCAGAAAAGACTCTGGAGGAAATGATGGGGGCTGAGAACTCAATGCTTAGGAAGAAACAACGAGATGAAGAGTGGAGGAAGAGGCGTGTTCTAGGCAAAGGCCTTGAGTTGAGGGAGAATTGTATTCTTTGGAATGGAAAGAAGGCTATCATGGCTGGAGCAGAGAGAATACAGTGAAGGGCAGGAGGAAATGAAGCTAAGTCTTAAGCAGGAGCCAGCATGATTATGAGGACCTTGTAGGATATGTTGAGGATTTGAGCTTTTATTCCTGAAAGTAGCGGGAAACCACTGGAATGTTTAAAGCAAAAGAGTGACAGGATCTGGTCAAGAGCAGTGATTCACACCTGTAATCCCAATACTTTGGGAAGCTGAGGCAGGAAGATTACTTGAGCCCACGAGTTCCAGACAAGTCTAGGCAACATAGTGAGACCTTGTCTCTTCAAAAATGTAAAAATTAACTGAGCTCGGGGACATGCACTTATAGAATTTTCAAGAAAATTCTTTTAAAGAAGACAGCCTGGGAAACATGGTGAAACCCCATTTGTAAAAATAAAAATAAAAATTAGCTGGGTGTGGTGACATGTGTCTGTAGTCCCAGCTACTCGAGAGCTAAGGTGGGAGGACTGCTGGAGCCTGGAAGGTCTAGGCTACAGTGAACCATGATCATGCCACTGCACCACATCCCGGGTGACAGAGTGAGACCTTGTCTTAAAAAAAAAAAAAAAAGTAATAAGATCTGATGTGACACCTTTGGGAGACAGTTAAGAGCTGCTATAGAACTCTAGAAAAAAGACTAAAATGAATATGACCCCCATATGGTAATTCAAATGCATCCTGTTTATGATCCCTCCTCCCAGTTTAGGCTTTCATCATAGCCTCTTCACCTAGTCCATGATCACCTAACTACCTCTCTGATCTCAGTATCCAGCTTTGTAAAACAAGTGTAAGTAATAACACCTATGTGGTCCATTTCATTCAACAAACATTTTTTAGTAACTCTCATATGCCTAGCACAGTGCTTAGTCCCAGAAATTTAGTCATGAGCAAGACAAACACATACCCTGTCCTCTAAAACCACAAGCCCATGTAAAATAATGTACGTGAAAGCTCTTTGAAAACTATAAGACTGTATTAGCACTCTTGATTGCAAGTGACAGGGACATCAATCAAACAGCAAAAGCAAAGGGGAATTTATTAGCTCATGTGCCTGAAAACTCTAGGAGTATCCTGGCTTGGGTGTCTTTGGATCTAGGTAATGACAAGCAAGATCCACACTTTTTCCTATCTCTTAGGCTATTCCACATGATCAACAAGATGACCATCAGCAGTGCAATCTTTGTAGAAAGAATATAGTCATGCATCACTTAACGATGGGGACACATTCTGAGAAACGCATCAGTAGGTGATTTCATTGTCATGCAAATATCATAGATGTGTATATAGTATAGCCTATTGCTCCTGGGCTGCAAACTTGTACAGCATGTTACTGTGCTGAATACAGTAGGCAGTTGTAACACAATGGTATTTTTGTGTCTAAACATATCTACACATAGAAAAGGTAGAGTACAAATATGATGATATAATCAGATATGGGACCACTGTCATATATGCAGTCTATCATTGACTCAAGTGTGGTTATGCAGCACATGACTGTACATCTTTCCCAAGAGCTCCTAGAGAAAAATTCAGGGCAGAATTTTGGTTGGCCTCATTTCCTTGAGGCAGCGAGAATCCCCCTTGATGTAGAATTCTGGCCAGGCCTGGATCATGTGTCCACTCCTGGAGAAGGGAATTGGAAGAGTCAATCCTCCCGAACCATATACAGTGAACAGTATTTCTATGGGATGGTGTAGGGGAAGACTGCTCTCCAGTGAAAGGTTTGCTGGGAAGAAACGAATACAACAACATATGCCCACAACAAAGATGCCATAAACAAATATTAGGCTTTATAATTGGGACCAAAATATCTGATATAATTAGGACCAACGCTATCTTTGTGAAATCTTTTATAGGTCTCAAGATAAATACCAGGCAGAAAGAAAGAAGAAATAGCAAGGGAAAAATTAAAATGGAATATTTGCTAGAGGAGATGTAGGATGAGTCAAGCATGTGATTTTCAAGATAAGAGACCTGACAATGTTTTCATTCTTAGGAAAGTAGAGTTGAGAACACTGGAGAGAAAGAAAAAAATCAAGGAAAAGCAGGTCAAGGAAAAGAAAGAAGGAAGAACATAGGAAGAGGATTTTAGTCTTGAGGAGGGACATTCTATCTTTTGACACAGGAAGGAAAAGGGTTTGATGGATATGGATGTACTATATTTAAAGTACATCAATTGTTGAACAGAGTTTATTTTCACTTTGAAACACCTGTTTTACAGAAATGGTCTTAGTATTGTTTTATAGTGTAACTGCAGTATTTTCTTCTTGGTGTTACATGAAATAATGTTGTTTCTTAAAATCAATAGTCTCAGAGTTGATGAAATTTGGTAACTATGTAAGCAATCTAAAGGCTTTCATGCTGACAGGTTTTCTGAGCAAGGAGAGTAGGGGATGATGTGAGACAATTTGCTGATGGGGATAGGGTTGGGATTCGGATTAGGTCAGCACAGTCCCTGCTCTGGTGTGACCCTCAGCTCCACCAGTCACTGGTGGGATCTACAGTCAAGTTGCTTCACCTCTCTAAGTTTCAGTTTTCTCATCTATAAAATAACAGTACTTAACCTATATGTTTGAGGTGAAGATTAAATAAGATAAATATGTGGGAAAAACAACTTAGCCTATTGCCTGAACCATAGAAAATGTGAGCAAAGGTTGCTGCTTTTGCTGTTCTTATATTTGGTTTCAGTGAGATGTGAATATTTGGAACAGCTGCCAAGCAAATGAAAGAGGGAGCTGAGAACAATAGAAGGTGAACCCATTTGGGAGATGAAACAATAGACTACAGTGTCACAGTTGGCCCAGTGGCATGTGTTCCTCCAACAGCGTTGGGCTGATCAGGCGATCAGTGTAGGTATGACAATGGCAGGTTGTACCATCAGATGTTTGGCCGGGTAAGTACAGCAACATGCCAGCCATACCTCTGTTGCTGGGCCTTTGATCTTCCACTATCTTGCCAGGAACACTGTTTCCCTGTAATCACATGGCTCACTCACCCCCTTACCTCCTGCAGATGCCCCTCAAATGTCACTTCTATAGGGATGCCTCCCTGGCCACCCCACCTAAAGTAGCTCTCTCTACCTCAGTCTGCTTGATACTTTCATGAGTGAACCATGGCCCCTAACATTAGGGTACATTTTAATTTGTCTATGTATTTATTGCATACCTTTCTGGCAAGTAAGGTGGCAGTGACTTAGCTTGGTTCAATGATCTATCATCAGTGCCTCGTCTAGAACAGACACACAAATGATTGGTAAATCAATACAGGAAGAAATGAAAATAAAGGGTGAGAGGGCAATTCAGGTAATCATTCAAAGTGGAGGCTTCATTGGGATTTTATTCTGAGCAATGAGAAGCCATGCGGGATTTTAGGTAGAGTAACATGATTGGAATTTTGTTTTAAACAACAAAAATATAATTGTCTCCATTTTATAACTAAGAAAACGGAAGTTCAGAGGGTGAAACTATTGATTCAAAAATCACAAAGCAGGCCAGGCATAGTGGCTTGTGCTTGTAATCCCAGGACTTCAGGAAGCCAAGGCAGAAAGACCGCTTGAGCTCAGGAGTTAGAGACCGGCCTGCACAGCATAATGAGACAGCATCTCTACTAACCGTCTCTACTGCCAATTAAAAAAAAATTAGCTGGGCATGGTGGCACATGCCTCTAGTCCCTGCTACTTGGGAGGCTGAGGTGGGAGCATCGTTTGAGCCACGGAGGTCAAGGCTCCGCGGCTACAGTGAACAATTATGTCGCCACCGTATTCCAGCCTGGGTTAACTGAGGGAGACCCTGTTTCAAAAAAAGAGAAAACCAGAATCACAAAGCAAGTGGCCATGCTGGAATTGAAACTCAAGCAGCCTAAACTCATGCTCTTAGCCAACACACCCTGTCTCTCCAAAAGATATATGCAGCACCTTAAATGCCAGGGCACCTCAAATGCCAAGAAAGCAACATGCCATCTCTGTGTGGGACCTATGCATGCCCAGCCAACAACACAAGCTATGTTCTATAGTAATTTTTTGTGAGTGTGTCTTTCTAGCTTAAAGAAACCCACTGCCCTTACCACTCCCTTCAACCCCAGTGTAATATAAATGAGTAAGAAGGGTGTCATGAAGTATATTAGCCTTAGCCCCCAAGTCTAGAGGAATTCTTCCTTGAAATATCAGCCCCTACCCCTCACACCCCTTGTGAAGGGAACTTCCCTATCCCTGTCCCCTGATCTGTTGTGGTTGGGTTTGTTCCTTGTGATCCCAGCTACAGTCATGATGAACCCCAAGGGCAACCATTCCATTGGTTAGGCAGTGACGTATTACAATGGGTTCAGTAAGATTCTGCAACCCCCAGGACCTAGAAAATACTAAGAGATCTGCCTCTTAGCAGTGTTAACAGGAGCAAACATATAGGCAGAAAAGGCTGGTGAGTAGAGAGAGGAAAATGCAGCTAATAGCCAAGTGTGGCAGTGTTGGTCTAAGCTGGTGTTTCTTTGGTTCCTGAGCAGTTTCCAGAACAAACACACCTGTATTCTTTTTTTTTTAAATTTATTTATTATTATTATACTTTAAGTTGTAGGGTACATGTGCATAACGTGCAGGTTTGTTACATATGTATACTTGTGCCATGTTGGTGTGCTGCACCCATCAACTCGTCATTTACATCAGGTATAACTCCCAATGCAATCCCTCCCCCCTCCCCCCTCCCCATGATAGGCCCCGGTGTGTGATGTTCCCCTTCCTGAGTCCAAGTGATCTCATTGTTCAGTTCCCACCTATGAGTGAGAACATGCGGAACACACCTGTATTCTTACAATACCCCTGCTCTTTCTGAGGTAACGTAGAAACCTGACCAAGCCAAGCTAAAGCAAGTTCCCAGGTCACTCTGATATTTTCTTGTGTGTGTGTGTGTGTGTGTGTGTGTGTGTTTTCTTTTGAGACAGAGTCTTGCTCTGTCACCCAGGCTGGAGTGTGGTCAGCTCACTGCAAACTCCGCCTCCTGGGTTCAAGCTATTCTCATGCCTCAGCCTCTTGAGTAGCTGGGATTACAGGTGTGGGTCACCACACTCAGCTAATTTTTATATTTTTAGTAGAGACGGGGTTTTGCCATGTTGGCCAGACTGGTCTCAAACTTCTGGCCTCAAGAGATCCTCCCGCCTTGACCTCCCAAATTGCTGGGATTATAGGTGTGAGCCACTGCACCCAGCCAACTCTGATATTTTCAAACGGTACCTCCATCTGCTCCTCATGGTGGCTCACCAGTCTACCTGCCTCTACTATCTGCTATCCCTGTGACCATCTTCTCTGTGAGTGCTGGAAAGCCAGTCCCCTGTCTGAAGTCAAGTCCAATTTTCCTGACTTAAATGGGATTCCAATTGATGCCTCTCCCTTTTCTGATATGGGATACCATAATCTCACCAAGACCCTCTTTTTTTCTACCCAGGTATCTTCCTCTTATTTTTACCACAACTGCTAACCCAGTCTAGAACTAAGGATCCTAAAAATAATCCCAGCAAGTCAAAGCCACCTCCTAATATTCAATTCAATTTGACAAGCTCAAAATAAGCATCTATTATGTGCTAAGAGCTGGGAACAACTGTGCTCAAGGGAGGTAATTTTTGAGGAAGCCTCAACCTAGCCATAAATAAATAAATAAATAAATTCACAGCCTTGTAGTCTTACTTTGGTCTTGGAGTCACAGTTCTGTTGTGTACAGAGAGTTCTGTTCCGAAAAACATGGAAAAGTAATGGTTTCTCTTTCCTGTGAGCTTAAGAACCTGAAGTTGGTAATTTGCTGGCCTACCAAACTCATGGAACATAATGCAGGAAAAGCTGATTAAAACGAAAGCATGTCTTCTTGTCTCATGGACTGAATACTTCTATTAAGGTTTGAATGTCCTCTTTGTTCCTTTAAATGATGGCATCTGGCCAAGTCATAAACTTTCTGATAGCCTGTCCTCTTCCTTAGCAATCTGATCCACATCTACACTGGGTGACTCAAATTTCATGGCTGCCTTCATGGGAGTGGGGAATGAACAAACATGTGGAGTGTTAAATCTGAAAGGACATTGCCTAAGATAAACGTAAGAGAAAAACTGAATAAAACAATGCTTTTTTGCCTGTTTTATATACAGTATCTCTGCAATCTTTTAGTTTTTCTAGTCTTATTTTAAAAAGTTAACAGGCTGGGTGTGGTGGCTCACACTTGTAATCCCAGAACTTTGAGAGGCCGAGGTGGGTGAATCACCTGAGGTCAGGAGTTTGAGACCAGCCTGGTCAACATGGTGAAACCCCACCTCTACTAAAAATACAAGAATTAGCTGGGCCTGGTGGTGCGCACCTGTAATTTCAGCTACTTGGGAGGCTGAGGCAGGAGAATTGCTTGAACCCAGGAGGCAGAGGTTGCAGTGAGCCGAGATCTTGGCACTGCATTCCAGCCCAGTGACAGAACAAGACTCCGTCTCAAAAAACAAACAAACAAACAAACAAAAAACCAGCAAAATTGACCTTATTTGTATGTTTATTTATATAATTTGGGGGTGTTGTGCAGAACAGGGTCTTGCTCTGTTACGTGGGCTAGAGTGTAGCAGTGCAGTCATAGTTCACTCTAGCCGTGACCTCTTAGGCTCAAGCAATCCTCCTTCCTTAACCTGCGTGCCACCACACCAGCTAATTTTTTATTGACAGTAGACACGTGGTCTTGCTACATAGCCCAGGCTGGTCTTGAACCCCTGGCCTCAAGCAATCCTCCCGCATCAGCCTCCCAAAGTGCTGGGATTACAAGCATGAGCCACCACACCTGGCCAGTTCTATACATTTTGACACGTGTATAAATTCATGTAACTTCCATCACAACCAAGATGCAGAAGAGTTCAATCACCCCAGAAAACTCCCTCGTGTTATCCCTTTGCCATTCCATTCCTCTCCTACCCCTAATTCCTAACAGATCACAAATCATTGATCTGTTATCTATCACTATGGTTTTGTCTTTTAGAAATTTTCATATAAATGGAATCATGTAGCATGTAACCTTTTGAGACAGGCTCCTTTCACTCAGTGATATAGTTTGACTGTGTCCCTACCCAAATCTCATCTTGAATTGTAGTAATCCCCACATGCCAAGGGCAGGGCCAAGTGGAGATAATTGAATCATGGGGGTGGATTCCCCCATACTGTCCTCAGGGTAGTGAATAAGTCTCACAAGATCTGATGGTTTGATAAGTGGGTGTTCCCCTGCACAAGTTCTCTTGCCTGTAACCGTGTAAGAAGTGACTTTGCTCCTCATTTGCCTTCTGCCATCATTGTGAAGCCTCCCCAGCCATGTGGAATGTGAGTCAATTAAATCTCTTTCCTTTATAAATTACCCAGTCTCAGGTATGTCTTTATTAACAGCGTGAGAATAGACTAATACACGCAGCTAGTGCCTTTGAGATTCACCCAAGTTGTTGCATGATTCGGTAGTTGGTTTCTTTATGTCGTTGAATTGTATTTCATTATTTATATGTACCAAATGTATTCACCAGTTGAAAGAATTTGGGTTGTTTCATTTGTGGTAATTATTAATAGAGCTACTATATAAACGTTTCTCTATAAGGCGTTATTTTGTAAACTTATTTATTTCTCTATGCTAAATACCTAAAGGGTGAGATTGCTGGATATGGTGGTGGATATATGTTGAACTTCATTTAAAAGTTGACAAACATTTTTCCAGAGTGCCTGTATTATCTTACATTCTCACCAGAAAAGTTTGAGAGTTCCAGCGGCTCAGCATCCTTGCTACCACTTGGTATTTCAGGGTTTTTTTTATTTTTTTTATTTTAGCCTTAGTAGTAGATGTGTAATTATGGCTTTAATTTGCATTTTCTAATGGCTAGTGATGTTGGACATTTTTTCATGGCTTTATTTACCATCTATACATCCTCTTTGGTAAAGTATCTATTGAAGGTTTTATCCATTTAACAACTGGATTGTTTTCTTGTTGAAATTTAAGAATTCTTTATATATTCTGGATAAAAGTCTTTTGTTGGAAATGTGATTTGCATATATTTTATTCCATCTGTAGCTTTTATTTTCACACTCTTAACAATGTCTTTTGCAGTGCAAAAGTTTTTAATTCTGGTGAAATCCAACATGTCAATTTCTTCCTTTACGGATTGTGCTTTTGTTGTCATGACTAAAAACTCTTTCCTTAACCCAAAGTCATGAAGATTTTTATCCTGTTTTCTCCTAAAAGTTTTACAGGTGTACATTTTATATTTATATCTGTGATCCACTTTTCTTTATTCTTTATACTGTTAATATGGTGAATTGGATTGACTGATATTTAACATTAGATCATGCATTCACAATATAAATTCCATTTGGTGTGGTATATTATTCTTTTTATATATTTTTGGATTTGAATGTATTGAGGATTTTTCATCCGTTGTCATGAGCAATATTGGTTTGTAGTTTTCTTATACTGTCTTTAGTTGTTATATCAGGTAATGCTGGCCCCTAAAATGAATTTAGTAGTATTTCTTCCTCTTCTCTTTTCTGAAGAGATTTTATAGAATTGGTGTTTTTTCTTCTTTACATGTTTGGTAGCATTTACTAGTGAAACAGTCTACACCTGGAAATTTCCTTTTTTTGAAGGTTATTAATTAGGAATTAATTCCTTTAATAGTTATAGGGCTATTTAGGTTATCTATTTCATCTTGGGTAAGTGGTGGTAGTTTTATGGTTTTTTATGAATTGGCCTAGTTTTTCTAAGTTGCCAATTTATATGTGTACAGTTGTTCAAAGTATTCTCTTATCCTTTTCATGTCTGTGGAGTCTAGTGATATCCCCTTTCATACCTGATAGTGGTGATTGGTGTCTTTTTTTCAATCTGTATAATGGTATGTATTCACTATTTTGCTATGTATTTACATGTATTTCTGGTAAGTATTTAAACTGTATGTATTTACTTTTTTTAAACTCTATCATTCTGGTTCTTTTACCTTCTTATCCTTTTTGTGAGACAGAGTTTCCCTCTTGCTGCCCAGGCTAGAGTGTAATGGCAAAATCTCGGCTCACTGCAACGTCCACCTCCTGGGTTCAAGCGATTCTTCTGCCCCAGCCTACCGAGTAGCTGGTGTTACAGGCATGCGCCACCATGCCTGGCTAATTTTGTGATTTTAGTAGAGATGGGGTTTCTCCATGTGGTCAGGCTGGTCTCAAACTCCTGGCCTCAGATGATCCACCTGCCTCAGCCTCCCAAAGTACTGGGATTACAGGCATGAGCCACCGTACCCGGCCCATTCTGGTTCTTTAAAATATGTGTATGTGTTCTGGTTCTTTAAATATACATACTTTAGGCTGGGCATGGTAGCTCACGCCTGTAATCCCAGCACTTTGGGAGGCCGAGGCGGGTGAATCACGAGGTCAGGAGATCGAGACCATCCTGGCTAACACGGTGAAACCCCGTCTCTACTAAAAATACAAAAGTTTAGCCGGGCGTTGTGGCAGGTACCTGTAGTCCCAGCTGCTTGGGAGGCTGAGGCAGGAGAATAGCATGAACCTGGGAGGTGGAGCTTGCAGTGAGCCAAGATCGCATCACTGCCCTCCAGCCTGGGTGACAGAGCAAGACTCTGTCTCAAAAAAAAAAAATATATATATATATATATATATATTTACAAATATATATATTTACAAATATATATATATATTTGCATATATATATTTACAAATATATATATTTACAAATATATATATATTTACAAATATATATATATTTACAAATATATATATATATTTACAAATATATATATATATTTACAAATATATATATATACACACACACACACACACACACTTTAAAGAACCAGCTATTGGTTTCATTGGCTTTTCTATTGTTTTGTGTTCATGGATTGTGCTCTTATATTTATTGTTTTGTTTTTTTTTTTCCTTTGGGATTATTTTAATCTTCTTTTCCCTAATTTCTTGAATTGAAAATTTAGATGATTGATTTGAAACTGTAAATTTCCTCTAAGTACTGCTTTAGTTGAGTCTTATAATTTCAATGCATCTACTTAACTTTTCAAAATTTACTTAGAATCCATGTTTTACTACATGGACTGTAGAAACCTTACCACCATGCAGATTTATTTTCCCTTCCTGCTTTGTGTTGTAGTTGTCTTATTGATTATGTTTATATACATTGAAAACTCTAGCAGACAATGTTATGATTTTTGCTTTCAACCATCAAGCGTATATTAAAATATTCATAAAAGAAGAATAACCTATTTTCCAAGATATTTGCCATGTCTGTTGCTCTTCCTTCTGCATCACAATTTCCTTCTAGGATCATTTCACTTCTGTCTGAAGAACCCCTTTCAGTTCTTTTAAGATATGACTGCTATCAGTGAATTATCCTAGTTTTTCTTTATATGAGAGTGGTGTTTTGTTTTTGTTTTTGTTTTTTACAAGATGGAGTCTTGCTCTGTCTCCCAGAGCTGGAGTGCAATGGTGTGATCTTGGCTCACTGCAACCTCTGCCTCCTGAGTTCAAGTAATTCTCCTGCCTCAACCTCCCAAGTAGCTAGGATTACAGGCACGTGCCACCACGCCTGGCTAATTTTTGTATTTTTAGTAGAGACGGGGTTTCACTATGTTGGCCAGGCTGGTCTCGTACTCCTGATCTCATAATCACCCGCCTCAGCCTCCAAAAGTGCTGGGATTACAGGCGTGAGCCACTGCGCTCAGCCTCTCTCTGTTATTCAAATACAATAATTTCTATTGATCTGTCTCCAAGTACACTTTTTTCTTTGTTGATTTTTTTCTGCTATTGAGCCTATCCAATGAGTTATATTTAAGTTATATTTTTCAGTTCTAACATTTCAAACAGTTCTTCTTTAAATCTTCTATTTCTTTGCTGAGGCATTCTGTTATTCCACCTATGTAAGAGTTTATTTCCTTACTTGGTGGAACATTTTTACAATAGCTCTGCTAGCAAGTCTTTGTCAGCCAGACTAAGTGAGTCATGATCTTCCTGGTTCTTTGCATGCTGCACACTTGTGGATTGTATTCTAGACGTTTTGAATGATATGTTATAAGATGTGGAGTCTTGTTTAACTCCTACAAAGAATGTCTATATTTTTGTTTTAGCAGGTAATTGACACAACGGGTTCAGCTCATAAGTTCTGACCAGCCATTTGTGGGTTAAGATTCCAATGCCGGTCTGGTTTCTAAAGCCTTTGTAGTCCTTTTCAAATCTGTCTCATGTATGTGCCTTCCCAGTCTCAAGCCAAAGATCTGGGCAGTGGACAGTCTTTTGGTTCAGTTCTTTATATCTATGTTGGGTAGCATCAGATCTGTGCCTTTCCAAATCAAGGGTGAGCCCAAGAGCTCATAAACAATTTTAAGGGCTATAATCCTGAACTCCTTTCTCTCTGTGATCTCCTTATACCCCCTGGTGTCCTGGGGCTCTCACCTTTTTCTGTGGTCAGAAATCTGGACTTCTGGTGGCCTTACTCTGTTGTGCACTTTCTGAAACTGTCCCCACATCTCAGATCAAGTGATGAGGGAACACGGAGGTAGAAAAAGCCACAGGAGTTTACCTCACCCTCTCTGGGCCACAGCTCCTCCAACTGGAGAGGAATGTTCCTCTTTCTCAGTTTTGATTCCCGTGTGCTCCTGTTATTGCTACCACTGCAGTAATTAGTAGGGTCTAACATAAATGAAAGACTGGAGGAAAGGGAAAAAATTTAAAATAATTGTTTTTATCTCCTAGTGCTAGGCATTCCTTTCGCACTCTACGAGCCATAATTGGAGGATCCCTCCTGAGCTCTCTCTGTGTCTTAGTATCTATGTTGGGTTTCAGGCAGTCTTGTGTTCATTTCAAAGGAAACTGGAGGGGAAAAAATGACACACTCACCATTTTGGTCTTCATCTCCAATCTGCCTGCTGTTCTTTACTTTTCAGAGTCCTCAGATGCTCCACTTATTCTGCCCAGGTTTTTTAGCCGCATTCAGTGGGAGGAACAGGGTGGTGTGAGTACACTTACTCCATTGTACCTGGAATCAGAACCCCTTCAATATTTTTTGAAAACTCCAAGAGGTAAGAAAATAATAAAGTTTCTTATTCTAAATTTCCTGCCTAACTGCATGTTTAGACCTATTAATGCTGGGAAGAGGAAAAATGTAAGTGCGGGTGGATGAGGTGGGACTATCATCTAGTCATGTGAAACATTTTAAAGCCAAAAAAAGGAAAGAATGTCTTTTAAGCTTTACTTTTACAGGCTTCTGTTTTACCCAGTACCATCTGTGGGAAAGGAAATAAGAATTGAAAGGCAAAAATTAAAATAAGTCTTGGAATCAGTAAAGGACTAAAGAAAGTTTTACTGGGCAAGTTAGTATGGATTCAGGAAAGAAGGAAATGCACTATACTTACTGAGGTTTTTTTGTACCATCTCCAAGCCAGAGCTTGCCAGGAATTTCCCTTTTTCCATTCACCCTGCTCATAAGCCCACCACAAAGAGCAAGACTTGGGTTTGCCTGAGCCTACGCTTGAGACAGAAATAAACCTTTTACCTCCTAACAGAGGACTGAGCTGTGAGACTCTGAAAGCTTTACTTATTGCTTACCTTCTTTTTGTTTTTTTCCTTTTATAGCCTTATGTATTCTGAATTTCCTTACCTTTTGGTCACACAAATACCTAGTTTTGGTTCTTGTATTTCCATGTAGTCCATGGAGTTAGGTCACAATAGAGATCAACCTCCACACAATGTGCCACTGTGTTAGCTGGTTTCATTCTGAACCAATTAATTCTGGTGTGTGTGTGTGCATGCGTGCATGTGTGTGTGTACTTTGGGAAATTGTAAAAGTCAGAGTTTAATCAAGGATATAAGATCCTGAATTAGGAGTCTCCCGATAAGCTAGTTTTTCTCCAAAGCCTTTCCTACAAGTGTCTTTAAAATAAGCTCGCATCCTGTTACTGGTGTAGTCAGAAACACCATTTCCTCCAATCTTCAAGGGCTAGGGGTGAGAAAAGGATTGCTGGGTACAATTTATAAGATAAAAATACAAGTTATTCATCCCAGATCAGAAACTAAATTTACTTAGAAGCTTATGTTGTTTGCCCAGAGATGACTCTCATGGAAAACACCATGGAACCTCTGCTAAAATGATGGTTGTTCTTCACCCAAAGCACCGTCTCTCCTCTCGGGAGCCTGGCAGGAAATAGAATTATGGGAAGTAAACTGCTATCAGCCTAACAGTCTAACCTAGAGCAACCAGATTGCAGGCTTTTGTGGGTTTGGGATTACGTGTTCTTTACTTTTACTTATGCTGAATAATAATCCTTCCACATGGTGGGAAATCCACATAATTTTTAACTAAGTGGTATCCGGACCAGACCTGAGAGAGTGGATTCATTCATAAACCAACATTTACCAAGTTTCCTGCTAGTGGCAAGGCTTTGTTCTATATCTATATATTGGGGATGGAAGAACAAAATAAATCCCTGTCTCAGAGAGACTGCCTTTTAGTGGGAGAATCAGAGGATAACCAACCAACCAAATAAATATAATACAATGGCAGGTGGTAATAAGTGGTTTAAAGAGAAAGGTAAGTGGAAGAGACTAGTGTAGGCTGAGGCCAAACAATGACTTCTCTGAAGAGGTGAATTTAAACTGAAGCTTCAGTAAAGAGAGACAATGAGCTATTCAAAGGGGAGATGATCCAGACTAAGAGAACAGTAAGGCCAAAGGCTCTGAGGAAGAAGGACAGATGTTCAAGGACACACATACACACACACACACACACAATTCAGATAGAATTGATTAGGAAGGAAAAACAGATGGTTTGCATGGAGTAGCCAGCTGGCTTCCAGTTCAGTTTCAGGTAGGATCACCTTGATATATCTGGTCCTCAATATTCCTGGAGGGCTCAAGAAGGGGAAAGACCCTAAATGTGTTTCATAAATCAGGTCTCTCTAATAAAGGCTCAAGTCTCAAGAGATTTTGGCTTATTCCCACAGTCCTGAAATAATTCATTCAACAATTTGTAATAATTAGGAAGCTCTTACCATGTGCCAGATACTGTGCAATTAATCATTATCATGGCTTGGCATAGAAACTGGAAAATATCCTTGGACTTATTTTCCTGGGAAGTAATTATTACAGTGGCAAGTGGTGTTAAGTCAACTAGTCCTGTTGCAGACTTGAAATACTCTGGATGGAACTGGCTGTTCTTTCTTTCTATATTATTGGGTGCTTCTCTTGGAGTGCTCCAGGCCTTAGTCCTTGGTTCTTGTCTCTATTATATACTCTCTTCTGTGTTATCTAGTCTTATAAATATAATCTCTATGGCTATTGATGTGAAATTTACATTTGTGGTCACACATTTATCTTAAACTCTAAACTCTTCTACTTAACTCCCTACTTGTCCTCTCTATTAGACTATCTGATACACATTTCAACCTAATGTGCCCAACACTGAATTTCTAATCTTCCTCTCCAATCCTCCTCTGCCCACAGTCTCCCTGATCTGAAGCTGAGTCAATGACAGCTTCATCCTTGTTCAGGATCAAAACCTCAAAATCAAGTGTGACTTTTCTCTTTCCTCAAATCTCATATCCAGTCCTCCAACAAATCCTGTTGGCTCAATGTTCAAAATATACTCAAACTCTGACCATTATTTACATGTCCACTGCTATCAGTCTAATCCAAGCTACCATCATTTTTCACCTGGATTATTTCTCCTCTGCAGCCTCTTCTCAAAACAGCTGCAAGATACTTTCAAAATTTGTCAGCTCATGCCACTCTCTGGCCCAATTCCTGCAATGGTGCCCCATTTCATTGAAAGTGAAAAATGGAAATCTTGCAGCAGCCTGGAATTCTCCTTCCCCACATTGATTCCCAGGCCTCACATCAACTCCTTTTTTCTTTTCTCACTTTGAATCACACTGCCCTTTTTGCCTTGAACTTGTTGGGTTCTCTCTTGCCTCACTGTTCCCTCTGCCTGGATTCTCTTCCCCAGCTACATATATGGCCAATATCGTCTCCTTTATACCTTTGCATAAATACCACCTTCTTAGTGATGCCGCTCTGAACATCCTATTTAAAACTGCAAGCTTCCCCACAATGCTCCCTCATCCTGCTCTTTTTCTTAAGCATCCCTTATCACATCTAACATACCATGTAATTTACTCATTTTTTATTGTTAATTGGCTGCCTGTCTCCCCTCACTAGGCATCAGTTCCACAAGAACATGGAATGCTTTGCTTACTCATGGAATCTCAAGCATATAGACTAGTGTCTGACACATAGTAAGTATTCAGTGTTTCCGTTTTGTGAATGAAATGATTATTCTGTGATATGTTGTCCTTCCCACTGGCCTATCAGCTATATCTAATGCAAGTCATTGCATTCTTAGGCCTTTAATAACTCTAGGTCTTTAATAAGTGTTTTTGATGGGCTGTTGAGCCAGAAGAATGCACTAACTATGCAGTATTTCGTAAATTTTTTTCATCTAGTTTCTATTTCATGGAAATTTTTGCCAAAAGGTCATCATTATATGGAGCACCTTTCATTTTTTTTTCTTTTTATTGAAGAAGAATACGTGTATAGAAAAGTACAACTATCATAAGTACAGCTTGTTGTAATTTCACAAAAAGAATTCACTCAGATAACCAACACCCAGAGGAGGAAACACGACATTACCAGCCCCAAGATGCCCCTTCATTTTCACTTCCTGACTTCTGATATTACAAATTAGTTTAACACAGTTTATTTTAAAAACACCATACTCAGATTTCAATAGTTTCAATAATGCTTATATAAAAAACTGACTTTAAAAAATTGATCTGATTTCTCCCGTCACTGACAAAGACAACACAAAAATGGAACTTGTCTTAAAAACGGCACAAACAGAAGGAATTTATCAGAAGTTCACACTTCAAGATAGACTTTCTGGCAAAATCAATTAAGTATAGATATTGGATATATCTACTTCTACCTCATGTACATTTAGGAAACACCATGAAATACATTACTTGTCAGAAATATATGTCAAGGGCTAAGCTATTGCTTTGTTGCCTTATTGGCTTGTAATATTGATGCTGTTATATCTCTAAGGATTTTCTTAAACCAAGTGAGAAGAAGCTTGATGAAGAACCATTTCACTTAAACTTAAGGGTAAAGAACTGCACAGACGTGGGTGAGCTGTTATTCTTTATCCCCTCACACCCTCAGATCTATTCTCAGCTCTTCTCTTCTCTGCATAAGCAGATGAGTCAGACTTCTTACTGCTTCCCGCCTTTCCCTCAAACCATACCTCTGGTCTCCCCGGGTATTCCCTATAACCATTTGATGAGAAAAAAGGGTGACAGTGGCCTGGTCTGGTTTAAGAATTATCTGTCTGGGATGGCTCTGCAAGCCACGGGGAACTCTCCCCATGGACAGAACTTCCGGAAGTACATCTGGTTGGCCACTGACATGAAAGAAGGGATAAGCTGAGGTTTCCTGAAATACACAAATACACAGGCAGGGGCTAATGGGTTGGTCAAATTATCAGGGACCTGGAAGGTTGGTGCCAAGATCACCTAAAGGGAAGTTATGATGGACCTCTAAAAATGGCTAGTCTTTGAGGCTATTTGAGTAGCATATAAATGTTCCCCCAGAGGACATCTACCTCACAGAAAGCTAAATGAGGAGGTGGCCTAGATGACCTATCCCTTGGTTGTAGTGAGCCTCCTTCGTGGCTGCTGTGGTCTAAATATTTGTGTCCCTTCAAAACTCATATGTGGAAACTTAATCACCAATGTGAATGGTATTAGGAAGTGAGGCCACTGAGAGGTTAGGTCCCCAGGGCAGTGCCCTTAAGAATGAGATTAGTGCCCTTATAAAATAAATCCCAGAGAGCTGCATAGCCCTTTCCACCATATGAAGACACAGATGGTGGCCCTCTATGAACCAGGAAACAGGCTCCTGCCAGACACAGAGTCTGCTAGAACCTTGATCTTGAACTTCCCAGCCTCTAGAATTGTGAGAAATAAATTTCTGCTGTTTATAAACAAGCCACTTTATGGTGTTTTGTTAAAGCAGTTGAGCATACTAAGACACTGGCCATGTTTGTGCTTGGGTAAATGTCTCATGTACAAAGTGGCCATGGGAATAGGAACAGAGGCAATGAAACAAACAAACGTGGACTTCCTCTCATCACAGCTGATCTGCCACTGTCACTGCTGAGTGCCCAGATTTCTAAAACAGAAGGCAACACTGAACCCTTATTTGGCACTATTTCTTGGAAGTATCAGCCATCCAGGTTGATAATATTGGACCACTTCATTGTGGAAGGGGCAAGAATTTGTCTTCATGGGAATAATTACATATACTGGAGAGTAACTTCCCTTTCCTGTGCATGATGCTTCTGCCCGCACTACCATATGTGGTTGATAGGCTGCCTTATTCATCCCCATGTGTCACACACAGCATTATCACTGATCAAGGAACTCATTTACAGTGAAACAGCTGTGGTATTAGGCTCACATCATAGAATTCATTGTTCCTACCTGGAGGCAGCTAGATTGATGGAATGATGAAATGTCCTGTTGAAGGCGCATTTATGGAGCCTGCTGGGAGACAACATCTCGTGAAGTTGGGGTGCTGTCTTGTAAGTGGTCAGATCAGTGGTTGATGCAGGGTGTTGAATACATGGCTCTGGGAACTCAGGATGAGTAATAACCCACTTCAATAATATTGTCTTCTTGTCCCTAAAACATGGCATGTAATGGGTGTGAGGTTCTTGTGCCCAAGGGGGAGACATATTTCTACTAGGAAATACTGAGAATGCCCCTTCAACATTTCAGGTTGTTCATGACACTGATCAAAGGCAGAGGATTGGGTGTTTGTATGGACCGGTATGATTAATTTTGATTATCAAGGAGAAATTGGGATTTTTGCTATCACATGGGAACAACACTGTATCTGGAGTCCACGGGATTCATCGCACTCCCATGTCCAGTAGTAATGGTCAATGAGAAACGTCAGCAACTCAACAAAGATGGAACCACCCGGATCCTGTGGCAAGGAAGGTTTGGCTCACCCCATCAGGTAAGACACCTTAACTGTCAAGATGCTAGGTGAGGGTAAAGAATTATGGAATGAGTGCTGGGAGGAGGAAGTCGGGATTATTAGATTCGAACTGCTTAGATGTGCAGTTGTAGTATGATAGTTTTATTTATTTATTTTTTTACCTTTCTTTGCTGCCTTGCATCCTGGTGGTGACTAAAGTTACAGTTTAGGTTCCAAGCAGTAATATGACTGAAATACATCACCACTCAGCGATACAGTAGCTAAGGAGACTATGTTTTCCCTGTGTTGAGGACCTGAGTTTCTTTGGCTAAGTAAAGGGCTAGAATGGAAACTGAGTGACAATAGGGTGGCCTGGGATGGTTATTTTAAAATCTCTTCTCTGCCCTTTCCTGTCATGCTCTGTGGCCTGGGAGGCTGATCTCTACTAGACCTGTTGTTTCATTTGCTTTTCCTTGCCCTCTGGCAAGAAACCACTGGCAAGAGGCCAGAGGGCAGGAGGAGAGCCAGGCCAGGGATTTTTATGCCCTCCTCCTCTTTCCTCCCTGCTTCACCACAGTTGAGACAGAAGCTCCAGCTCCCAGGCCCAGTGACCTCTACTGCACAGTTTCAGCTCTTACCAGGCTGGTAACAGCATCCCCTCCCTTTGTCCCTGCAGACCTCCTGTGGTAAGAGCTAATCCTTGACTGTCTCCCCAGCTCTTGTTGGTTCCATTAACCCTGCCCACGCCTCTGTAAATAATCCCTGCATGAAATTCTCTTCAGCTAAACCCTTTGATGGTGCCATCTGTTTCCTACTAAGGCTTCAGTGGATACAGCAGGAAAAATAGCTGAGAAAGGAGAGAGGTATGGAGGTCAGTTATTGTGAAGTGGGGGAATATTTGAGGGCATATGGCTGGCACATACAGGCCAGAATAAGATGCATTTTCACAGGCTGAAATTGACCAAGACAAAAAGAGTAATCTTTTCTAGTCAGAGCTCATAGTTTTTTTTCCTTTCCTTTCCTTTTCTTTCTTTCTTTTTTTTTTTTTTTTTTTGGTATTGTCAGATAGAGAAAGCCTGCAAAGATGATTGGGATGTGCCCAAGATTGAGAGGTTTTCTGGGTTGCAGGAATTTCAGTTCTAAAACCGCAACAGTCCTAGGCAAACTGGGATAGTTGGTCACCTTAATCTGTGATTATAATCAGGACTTCTGAGTCTTGCCCGGCTGCTCCTGTTGTAGGGACCTTCTAGGCAAAAGGACACTGTCCTAGAACCACTTGGCTCCTCCTCTCTACCCTCAATCAATGACAGACATCACTTATCTCTCAAGGCATCCTTTCTCTACATGCAGTCTGAGATCTCTCTTAATACATGGTTCGGGCAGCTGGTATTAACTGATCAGAGCTGGAATGACAGACGAGAAACTTGCTAACACTCCCGAATCAGAGCTTTGGCCCCAAACTCAAAAGCAGGGCTAGACCAAGAAGAGCCTCTAGAGCTCCTTTTGCCCTTGTTTTCTTGGGTCTTGCTGAAGTAAGTAGCAGGTGCTGAAGTAAGTAAGTTTAGCTCCTTTGCACTTGGCCAATAATTAGATCCTACTCATCTCCATCTTTCCATCTACTGTAAGAGCTTCAGGGGCTGCCATTGTGTTGTAAGAACAGCAGCTCACACCTTTAACATTAACAATCTGCCCGTTTATTATTCCAAGTGCTGTGTATTTTTAAATGATTTATATGTTAAAGATGAGGGAACAGACAGTTAAATGATTTAAGTGACTTTTCCTGGGTCACACACGTAGCAGACCCAGGACGCAAATGCACTCATTCAGGCTCTTAGTAAGGTACTTAGTGCCTCTCTCCTAGTTCCCTCGGATATCCTGCACCTGGCTCAGTGCTTGCCAGGTAGTGAGTGCCAGGTTATTAAATATGTGCTTAAAATTGTTAAATGAACACAAATCTTACCAGGAAATATCTCCCTTTTCATGTCTCCTTTTCCATGGACCCTGCTCTGGTTTTGTTAGACCTTCTAAGCAAAGGCAACCTTTGACTCAGTTGACTACACCAGCAGCATGAGAATAAAACAGAGCAGAGAGTGGTCCATTGAAAATGGGCTCAAATCCAGGTTCTATCAGCCTCTTAATCTAGAAGGTGAGAATTTCAATGGTGCTTACCTCCAAAGAGTTGTGCTAAATGAGTCAAGAACTTGGCACACAGTACATAGTTACTTTTAGCTTTGATTATTTTAGTGGTTATTCTTGCAAATCAATCCAAGTGCGGTAAATCGAAGTGCAAAGGGTAGATTTCCAACTCCAGGAGCAATCCCTTTACTCCTCCAGGCTTCTTCTTCTAGCCGAAGGCTCTTTCCTTGAAGTCTGTTTCGCCCTGATCTTCTGATGCATCGCCTTGGGGATGAGTGGCGAGAAATCCTTGAGCTCCCCCTAGAGGATGGCGGTGCTCCTAACTTCAAAACCTTCCACGACGCCCCAGGACCCAGGATCCCAGGATTAAAATGTTTTCTGATATTTTCTGTTTGTTCCTCCAAATGTTTGTTCCTCCTTCTGTGCTGGGTGTTTTCTGTTTGTCCCTCCAAATCTGCTTTTTATCCCCTTTTTACTCTCTTCTGGGCTCCAGGGTGCTGACTTGTATAGATAGACTCTCTTTCTCTCCAACTTCCAGTTTGATTTTAACCAGTGGAAGTCATCGATATTGAAAAAGAGAGAAGTTGGGGTATTATTTCCCCAGGCCCCTCCCAGCCAGGCTGCTAAGAGTAGGCACGATCCCTCTACCAAAGGCCACGGCTCCTGCAGACTTGGAGACTCTAAGATCTCTGGTTCCTTGGTGTTGGCTCCCCTGGTTCCTTCTTCAGACCTAGGGACAGAAATGATTTCCTGCTGTTGCTAGCCCATAGCACAGCACCATTCCAGTTTGCTTTCTCTTAATCTTAACTACACCTTGGTAAGTGGTGCCTTTATTAGCTCTCCTCAACTGCCTTGTTTGAGAATGTCATCTGTTTCCTGCCAGCTACTACATGCTGTGTCTAAATTCCTTAACAGTCTCATCTTTCCTCCACCTCCCCAGTACCCTGTGCTCCAATAAACACTACTTACAGTCTCTGTAATATAATCCTGCTGCTTTGTGGCCCATGATTCTCCCACTAATTCTTATATCCGCGGTGTCCTTACATTTTCCCTATCCTCTTCACAACCCGCTCTCCACCCTGGCCCTCATAAAATCTCAATCCCCTTTCCTCATTAAAGGCTTCAATTCAAAGGCCCTGTCTTCTATTCGGTCCTTCCTGATCTCCTTTAGCACACATTTTTTCCCCATCTCACTGACATCCATGCCATTTCTGTCCTATTGAGTAGCAGTCTTACATTTGGTTGGATTCACCTTTTCTCTAGTGTCTATGGAGGGTTTGGGATAGTTTAACTATGCTCCATTGACTGGATTAATACAGGCCTAATCCAACCAGTACATGATATTTCCCTGGCCACAGGGAAATGGCCAACACTTCTTCACAGGTGTTCTACTCAGTGGGAGACTGTAGGGCTTTGTTCTGTGGTTGGTATCCATGCTCCCCACTTCAGAAGTGAACAGGGAGCAGAGAGTTGCACCCGCTGATTGTAGGCATCTGGTGACCAAGAGGAATGTGAATCTGAGGAAGAAACTAGCATGGAGAGAGGGCAGAGTCAGGAGGATTACTAGCAAACAGAACCAGGGCCTTGATCAGATGTGTCCAAAGCTGTTATGCAAGCCAGCTTGAGATGGTTTTTTTGTTACACCAGCTAAAAATATATGCAATATTTATGTTAACAAAAAAGTAACGTTCATAGAGTGCAATTAGAGACAACTTCATCCTTTTCTTCTTCTGCCTATTCAAACTCACATAAAGGGTTACTTCTTCCTCTTCCTCTGGATAAAACCTTGGTGCGGCCCAAAGGGGAGGGAAGGTCCTATCCTTATCTATTCTTCTGCTGAGAATAAAGTGTCTTCCAGTCACCTCTAATTACAAAATAGTTTTCAGTAATTAAAATATCCATTTCTATGTCATAGTCAAACCTCTGAAATTCATTAAACACGAAAGCTTCTCTTGTTTCCTGACTCTAGCCACTAAAAGCTACAGTGGGTATTGGGTAGAGGAGGAGAATGTTCCTATTTCCTCATCTAACATGGGGAATAGTGGCTTTTTCCCTACTTTCCCTTCTTCTCCACTTCCTAAGAGGTCTCTGGCTCCTCCTGGATTAAAGCAGAGGAAGGAGGAGAGATATGAGGTGACTTAGGGTCTTATTTATGCGGACACTACAATGTAATATGATGATGGTTCCTTCTCTTTGCATATTTAAAAGCACCTCTCCATGGGTTTGAGTCCCAGAGACAACTGTTCTCATGGGCACTTCTGTGGGTTCTCTGAGGACCTCATTGGGCAGCTGTGTTCTCTATGACGTGGAGAACGCACTTTTCTCTCTCTGTCATTTTTATTCCTTTCTCAGCTCCTGGGGCCCTGACGACCCATCTTCCGGTTGGGTTTGTGGCATCCTTTTGGGTTTTCCCAGGCTGCAGGCCTGCGCTCTTTTTCTGCCATGCAGCTCACATCCGGTCCTGGAGATACACTCATGCATCTTTGTCCCCATCATCAGTGGGAGAACAGTCTGTTCCAAGAGCAGTCTGGTCTTTTCTCTCTGCCCTCAGAGCAGCCAGCCAGCCGCAGCCTCTTGCCTTTTGATTTCACAGGCATGAGCTGCATGGCTGTCACTGTGCTTGAGGTACTTATCTCGAATATAGTCTAATCTCCTCTTAGCAGGCTTGAGGGAAGAGAGAGATAAGTCCCACCCTTCCCCCATAGGCGTGGGAAGTAGGCCTGAGACACAAACATACTGACATACTCTCCATTATTTCCAAACTCGCCTTTGAGATGGATGTTTGCTGAGAGCCACAAAACTGGTTTGTTGCCCCCTCCTTGAAACTCCCGTTTAGGTGTCCTAGCCCTTCCCATAGAAGAAAGAGTACAGACCACCTAATATGTGGAGGCCTTAGCAAAAAAAAAAAAGAAAACAGACAGAGTCCCTCTGTAGCATCCTAACCTACATGAATACTTTACCCCAGGTGGAATTCATTGCTGTATAGATGTTCATCAAAGTACTGGCAGCATATTGATGCACTTGACTTTAAAAGTCAGGGACTGAGTCAGGTGAACAAAACTAGGAACTCATGGACCAAATCCAACTGGTTGGAGAGGTGAGTGATTTATTCTCTGGCTCATGTTTCTATATGGAGGCATTTTCCAGGATTAACAATTCTGGCTTCTCTCTTTTGGCTTTCCCTGTCCTCCTGTGGGGCAGAGTTATCTGGAAAGTCTGGAAGGGACCAGGCACAGGCAGCCCAGCCTTTGCTGCTCTCCTTTCTCTTCATACTTGTGTTATCTGCAAGGAGGGGAATATTCTAGTTTGCTCTCTTGACTGGAGGGTTAGCTCTACCTTGCTGGGGTGAAGGGCTGGATTTGTGGGGAGGACGGTTAGTTCAATTCGGGAGCTTTCTAGCAAGGCTATTTGGTTGTACACTTAAGCCAAATCCTTTATGGTTACATCATCAGTACTGAAGCTGACATTTTGACCTTAATCTGCCTGAAACCTGTATGGCTCAACTGGTTCCACTTTCAGGTAAGAAAGAGAAGTCTTATTTTGGAAGTGGCTTAAACACCATCAAAATCCACAGACATTATTTTCTTTTTTTTCCTTTGGCCCACATAGTCTTTAAAATTTTTTCAAATCAGTTTACAACTTTTAAAATTAGGGAGATTTTAACTAGAGTCCTGGATTTCCAGTATATCATGATAATTTCAATGAGTTCACTGGGGTTGCATGCCTTGTAGCAATGATTCCTGAGAGGGGGTTGGGAGGGGAGGTAGCAGCTGCTCCCTTTAGATAAAGCATGTACTTTCCAGCTCTCCCCAGTTCCCAGCTAGTTAGGGTTGCCGCATTTAGCAAAGATGAATGCAAGAAGCCTGTTTAAATGTGAAGATCAGATAAACAACGATTTTATTTTTATTTTCTAGTATAAGTAGGTCTGACGCAATTCATGCAATTCAGTTAGGGCACCCTATATTGTATCTGGCAACCCCAACTCAATCAGTTTTGTTATCCACTTGGGCCTAGAAGGTAAGTGAGCTTTTCACCCTTGTAGCCATTTTTATTTATCTTTATAAGTACAAAACCTAACATACTACCTGGCCCATAGTAAGATGTTCAATAACATTGATGGAATGATTATATAAACATCGCCTGAGGACCAAAATCATATTCCATAGAAAATATCACTAGTCACATAGATGAATAAAGACTAACAACCTCTTGCTGAGCACAACTTGAATAAAGAGTACACATTTGCAGTTATCTGAGGAGCAGACCTGAGCTGGAATTCTGGACCCTTGACTTGTAGGTGTGGCTTTGTTGCTGACTAGTTGCATAGAGTTGAGCCAGTAAATAAGCCTTCATGGACCTTTGGTTGTCATCTCTAAAAGAAAGGAGAAATGCTTGCTGTCTAGGATTTCTACCAAAGTTAATGTTTTTTATTTTCTTTTGTTCTGAATATAAGTCAGCTTATACATGAATAGGTTACTTTATCACATTCCCAGGTAGTATTTCAAAAACACCTGTTCTAATACAGGTAATAGAAACCTAGAAGCTTAGCTTTTTCAGGAGGCCTTTTTTTTTTTTTTTTTTTTTAAAGACAGAATCTCACTCTGTCACCTAAGCTGGAGTGCAGCACCATCTCACCATCTCAGCTCACTGCAACCTCCACCTCCTGGGTTCAATTGATTCTCATGCCTCAGCCTCCTGAGTAGCTGGGACTACAGGTGCACGCCACCACGCCTGATTAATTTTTTGTATTTTTAGTAGAGATGGGGTTTTGCCGTGTTGGCCAGCCTGGTCTTGAATTCCTGGCCTCAAGTGAGGCCTGCCTCAGCTTCCCAAAGTGCTGGGATTCCAGATATGAGCCACAGCTTCTGGCCCTTTTTCAGGGCTTTAAGATGCCATCAACTGATATGCACCATGATTTGATAACAGCTTCTTAGGGGAAAATATATCAATTACTACATCTCACACCAATTCAAGACATTTAAAAAGTGATTTTTAAAAAGTACATCTTGTAATGAAGAAATCTTTGTATACTATATATGATTCATTTTAGGGTACTGACAATTATTTAAAACCTTATGGACACCAGGAGATCAACTCACGGTGAATCAACATTTATTAAGCATTTAACAAATGCCAGGCACTATACTAAGTGCTTTCATTTAAATATGCGTTTCTCGTATCAGTATTCTTAACATTTGGGCTTGGTTCTTTGTTGTGGAGGCTGTTCTGTGCATTGTAGATGTTTGGCAGCATCTCTGATCTCTATCCACCAGATGCCAGTAGCACCTACACTCTTAGTTATGATAACCATAAGTGTCTCTAGACATTGCCAAATGTCCCATGTGGGAAACTTGTACCTGGTTGAGAATCATTAGTTTAAATTACTCTGTTGAATTGGGTAGTTCACCACAATCCAGCAAGGTAAAGTCTTTGCAGTCTTCACTGTGTCCACACCATGCTCTGGTCTATGCAGACCTAGAAGAAGGATGAATCCTCTGCCAGTCTGTTTCCTACTTTGTCTCCAGGTTACACAAGCATAGCAGCCTGTGCCCAACTGTCTCACCAGGCTCAATTTAAAATCCAGCTGCTTCTACTGCTTCCTGAGTCCTTTCTCTTCATGAGACTCAGACTAGGTCTGTGAGGCTGGAGAAGCAAAGACACCACAATGCCGCCCTCTGACCTGTGTCCCTTCTCCCTCTTTTGATAAGAGTGTTTACCTAACCCTTAGGAAGGTCAGGAGATGGAGGGATATAGCTCTACCTTGCAATAAACACGATCTGTCGGGCAGAAGATGGTAATAATATCTACATTACTTCTGTAGTGCTAAATTCTAAAATGAATGCCACTTATTTTATGGAAATTAATGGAAACTTCCAGTCTCCTCTCTTTTCCCAATTACTTATTCATCTTAACTTGAAAACATGCTAGTACTTAACTTTTTCACAAACAGCATAGCTGAATCCTTTACTGATCATTGATGTCTGGGTTGTAATGTTTTCATTCTGATCTTTAGTTATGTATCTGAATCTGTGCATTCTCAGAAAGCTGTGAGCCTCTAAATCAGTAATCCTTGTGAGAATGAGGACACAACATCTTGGAGCAGTATGCCAGAATCACCTGTGGGGCCTTTATTTAAAAATAGAATAAAATCGCAAGCCGGGCATGGTGGTTTGTTTCTGTAGTCTGAGCTACACCAGAGGCTGAAGTGGGGGGATCACTTGAGCCCAGAAGTTCAAGGCCACAATGTGCTATGACAGCACCTGTGGATAGACACTGCACTCCAGCCTGGCCAACATAGTAAGACTCCGTTTCTAAAATAATTTAAAAATAAAAATAAATTAAAAAAAAAAACTCAAGCCTATGTTTTCTGCCTTCAATCTCTATCCCCAGAGCAAAATAAAGATTATGACCCATCACTCGCTTCATCCAGGGGTGTGTGGCCTCAACTGAGAATCAAAGCTCTGAGTGCATGAACTTTCACGTGTGTTGAGGGATAAAAATGCCTGAAAAACTGACACACATTTCTTAATTTTCATGTAGAAAAGGTCTTGATATTGCCAAGTTATTAAAAGGGCAATATTCAATCCAAATTCAATCCAAATTTCAATATTCAATCCACATTCCTCCAAGTGTTACACTGTATAACTTTCCACAACTTTCTTCGTGCGGGAGAATTATATTTCTCTACCAGATATGTGACTTTCCTTGGTCAAGGAAATCTTAGAAAGCCATCGTGGGAATCATCTGCTCTCTTTTCCAGCTGCCAGTCACCAATAATGTTTCTGATAGTGGCTTCGCTGACAGCCTATGTTCTGAAGTGAGGATAACAAGGACCTGAGAGTTGAGCCCTTAGTTGACTTCTGATGGTAACATAATGTGAGCAGAAAATAGAAGACTTCCTTGTTTTAAGCCACTGAGATTTTGGGGTTGTTTCAGCAGCATAACTTAGACCTTTGTAACTGATACAAAGGGCCAGGGAGATCATTTAGGCCTGTGAATCAGACCGTGTACAAAAATAACAGAAGGAAGTGTACTGAGTCAAACTGAATATTTGGCTCACCTATAGGAGTTTAAATTTTAAAGAATGTTTGAACACATTAATGACCAAACAAAACATATCAGTGGACTTGTTTCAGTCAGTGGGCCACCAATTAGTGAGCAAGGTTACAAGGTTATAGAATAAAAGCTGTTTTTTCAATAATATAAATACAATGAAAATGGCTCTGTACAAGATCACTAAATGGAGGGACGGGCACGGTGGCTCATGCCTAAAATTCCAACACTTTAGGAGGCTGAGGCGGGCGAATCACGAGGTCAAGAGATCGAGACCATCCTGGCGAACATGGTGAAACCCCGTCTCTACTAAAAAATACAAAAACTGGCTGGGTGTGGTGGTGTGCAGCTGTAGCCCCAGCTACTTGGGAGGCTGAGGCAGAGAATAGCTTGAACCCGGGAGGTGGAGGTTGCAGGGAGCCGAAATCACACCACTGCACTCCAGCTTGATGACAGAGCAAGACTGTCTCAAAAAAAAAATCACTAAATGGAGTAAACTACAGAAATTTTTATAACGGAGAAGAAACCCTAGGGTGGCCAAGTTTAAAATATATTCATATATTATGTTAGAAATTGTTGAGATTTGGAATTTTCTTTTTAGATAGAAGAACCAATCTTTAAAAGAATCTGGTTTCTTTCTACTAAAATCACAACTCTATTGTAATAAACAGTGAAGACTTTTAAGATTTTTAAAAATTCTCTAATAGTTTCACACAGATATTATCTCTTCCTCTTTTATTCCCTCATTAAGTCGCAACATTTTATTGGGTGCCTACTATGTGCCAGTCATTGTTCTGACATATGGTGGATTAACAAGAGAATGTCTCTGCCCTCACAGAGTTTATATCCTGGTGATGGTCCCACAAGTCGTTCTGACATACTCCCTCTGCAGGTTTTGCCCTCGTTCTCATGGGGATTACTCATAGAGAATGTATATTTCAGGGAGAGATAAGTGGTTGTTTATGCTTGCTTTTTTAAAGAAAAAATATCTTTTTAAGTGTAAAAATCAGTGGTTTATTAGTACATTTATCAAGTTGCAGAACTGTCACCACTATCTAATTCCAGAATATTTCATCACCCCAACAAGAAGCCAGCCCCTGGCAAACAATCCATATTCTGTCGCTATGCATTTGGCTATTCTGAACATTTTATATGGATGGAATCATACATTGTGTCTGACTTCTTTACTTAGCATAGTGTTTTCAAGTTTCATCCACACTGTAGCATGAATCAGTACTTCATTCCTTTTATTTGCCAGGCATATAAATGTGTATGGATGTAGCACATTTTATTTACCTATTAATCAGTTGATAGACATTTGGATTGTTTCCCCTTTTGGCTATTGTGAGTAACGCTGCTATGAACATTTGTGTCTGCATTTTTGTGTGGACATATGTATTCAATTATCACGGGTACCTACCTAGGAGTGGAATTGTTGACTGATAGGGTAACCCTATATTTAACTTTTAAAGGAACTCCCAAATTCATGAAGTCAAAAGAATTACCATAGGGCTCAGCAATTCCACTCCTGGGTATAAAGCAGCTGTACAATTTTACATTCCCATCAGCAGCTTATGAGAGTTTCCATTCCTTTACATCCTCACCAACACTTGCTATTATCTGGCTATTTGATTATAGCTATTACAGTGGGTGTGAAGTAGGTTTTGTGATGTTGATTTATATTTCCCCTATTGCCTAATGATGTTGGGCATCTTTTCATGTGCTTATTGGCTATTTATATACCTTTTTGGTGAAATGTCTATCAAACCTTTTGCCCTTTTTTAGCTGGGAGGAATATGTGTTTGAAGAAAAATGAAAGTTTAATGTTATAGAGAATGAAAGGAAGGGCTTATTTTGAAAATGTGGTAAGAACTAAGTGAAGTGAAAGAAGTGAGTATTAAAAAGATTTGGGAGAACAGCATTCATGGCAGAGGAACTAGCAAGGGTTGTGAAAAAAGTATAACATAGTAATGGGATAGAAAATGACTGGAAGGCAGAGCCACAGCAAATAGAGTGGTCTAGGACAGGGATCCCCAACCCCTGGGCCATGTACCCGGTACTGGTCCGTGGCCTGTTAGGAACGAGGCTGGACAGCAGGAGGTGAGCAGCAGGTGAGGAAGCCAGCATTATGGCCTGAGCTCTGCCTCCTGTCAGATCAGCAGAGGTATTAGATTCTCACAGAAGCATGAACCCTATTGTGAAATGCACATGCAGGGATCTAGGTTGTGTGCTCCTTATGAGAATCTAATGGCTGATGATCGGAGCTGGAACAGTTTTATCCTGAAACCATCCCTCACCTCCATTCCCCTGTCTATGGAAAAATCGTCTTCCATGAAACTGATCTCTGGTGCTAAAAAGGTTGGGGACTCTAGGAAGCCTCTTTGAGGAGTAACATCTTATCCAATACCTGCTAGCCATCATCAATTCCATTTTGCCCTCATCTCTCTCATCATAGTCACTTGGAAGGTCTGAGTGATGCTTCACATAAACTGACCTTCAAATGCATAATCTTAGGATTGAGATGGAGAGGGAATGGGGGAATGTACCCTCTTTTCTTTCTAGTGGGAAAAGTAAGTAGAAACCTATTACAACTGTCAAAATAAAAGGAATTGGCCAGGTAAATTGTAAATTATTACCATGATTTGACATTTTTTGGAGACACTAAAAGCTACAGCATTTTATTTTATTTTATTTTATTTTATTTTTGGTAAAAAGGTAAAAATGAAAGTCTAAGCCCTAGAAGATAAGTTACCAGATTCTTAGAATATGTAAGATAGCCATTCACCAGGTACTGTTGGTTCAGGACCAAGGACAGCATCTAAGGGGTTTTTTTGTGTGTGTGTGTTTTTTTTTTCTGCCCCCCTTCCCCTGCTCATTTTAATTATGCCATACCCAAACAAATATCTCTTTATGTTTCTACTGCTGCTACTCCAATAATGCCAGAATCTATAAATTTTTGCAGTGCCTTCCATTTGGGGGAAGAGCATTCATGGCAGAGGAACTAGCAAGGGCTATGAAGAAAGTAAAACACAATAATGAGATAGAAAATGACTGGAAGGCACAGCCACAGCAAATAGAGTGGTCTTGGACAGGGATCCCCAACCCCAGAGCCAAGTACCAGTACGGTCCTGTAAGGAACCAGGCTTCCACTGTACTGAAGTTCATCCCATGACTGTGATGCCTTTACTAATGTGCATTCTTTCAACACTTTACCCCATTATCTTCATTGAAATAACATACACATAACATTTACCATTTAACCATTTATAAGTGTGTATAGTTCAATGATATGACGTATATTCACACTGTTTTGTAACCATCACCACCGTCCACCTCCAGAACTTTTTCAGTTTCACAAACTGAAACTCCACACACCCATTGAACAATAATTCCCCATCTTCTCTCCCCACAGCCCCTGGCAAATGGCAAACACCATTCTACTTTCCCTTTTTTTTTTTTTTTTTTTTTTTTGAGATGGAGTCTCGCTCTGTCACCCAGGCTGGAGTGCAATGGCATGATCTCCGCTCACTGCAACCTCTGCTTCCCAGGATCAAGCGATTTTCCTGCCTCAGCCTCCCGAATAGCTGGGATTACAGGTGCCCACTACTGCGCCCAGCTAATATTTGTATTTAGTAGAGACGGGGTTTTGTCATGTTGGCCAGGCTGGTCTCGAACTCCTGACCTCAGGTGATTCGCCCACCTCAGCCTCCCAAAGTGCCGGGAGCCACCGCGTGAGCCAACGTGCCAGGCCCATTCTACTTTCTGTGTTTCTCCTTACTACCTTTTTGTTTACTCTGCTGATTGTTACAGGATGGTTCATTGGCAGCATAAGCATCACACCTAGGAACCTGTATTTACTATAAATGTAAATTATTGCACCCCATTCCAGACAGACTGAAACAGAAGCTCTGGAGTAGAATCTGCATTGTAACAAGTCCTTTGGATGATTCTGATGCCCGCTAAAGTTTGGGAACCATTGATCTAGTGGCTTTAAATGTAAAAATCAGTAGTCTTTAGTACTTTCAAGTTGTAAACTTACCCCACTAATTCCAGAACATTTTCATCACCCTAAAAAGTTTCCATTTTTTCATTAGTAAGCCCTCCCCATTCTTTCCTCCCCCAGTCTCTGGCAACCATTAATCCACTAATGCTACCACTTTAAAAAATCACCATTGAAGTCCTTCTTCCCCTGTAAGTCTTTCCTGATACAAAAACATTTCCAAAGACCAATCAAATGTCTTAAGTACATTTGACACTATTGAAATACATTAATATGGTTATTATATAGATATTTTGTAACATTCCCATGGTTATGATTGACCTACTGCTTCACATAACTTTCACTGATTGTTTCATGTGGTGAGTCTTATTTCCCTAATTAGATTCTAAGCTGTTTGACCTAAGCATCCCCATCAATGGATGAATGGATACAGAAAATGTGAGAGATATATATATACACATATATAATGGAATACTATTCAACCATGAAAAAGAATGAAATCATGTAATTTGCAGGAACATGAATAAAACTGGAGAACACTATGTTAAGTGAAATAAGCCAGGCACAGGAAGATAAACATTACATGTTCTCATTCATATATGAGAGCTAAAAAAGTTGATCACATGAAGATAGAGAGTGGAATGGTAGATTCTCTTTCTCCCAGAGAATGAGAAGGATGTGTGGGTGGGAGGGGGGAAATGAAGAGAGGTTGGTTTACAGGTACAATCATACAGTTACATAGAAGAAATACGTTCTAATATTTGATAGCAGAATCAGGTGACCATAGATGACAATAATGCACTGTATCAAAATGGCTAGAAAAGACAATTTGAAATGTACCTGACATATAGAAATGATAAATCCTCAGGTGATGGATACCCTAAATGCCCTGACTTGATCATTATACATTCTATGCATGCAACAAAATTTCACATGTACCCCATAATGTACAAATAGAGTGTATCGATAAAATTACAAAATACTTTAAACTATTGGAGGACAATGATCATGTTTTCTATTTATTTCGTAGACTTTTTCAGTAAATATAGAGCTGACCAGCCACAATGTCAGCTTTCAATCAATGCAGGAAATATTTATTGTGCCTCTACTATGTGTCACAGATTGTGCTGCCTATAGAGTGATACTAAAATGAGTAGAACACAGTTCTCATCTTTACTAACCTTTCACTATGGTAAGTGCTGGTAGACACAGAAACATAATGTGGATGTAAATGCAGCAACATAAAATAGTGCTAAGTAGAACTCTAAGTTGCATACCATCAGGACCAAAAGGAAAAATAGTAAGTTGTATTTTTATAAGGGGGAATAGGTTCAGAGAAAGAGGATTTTACATAAACACATCTTCCCTGAGATACATTTCTTTGTGTATAAGTTGGAGCAAGACAGTAGCACAGGCATTCACGAGTACAGAAACAGCTCTAGCAAAGGCTCCAAAGGGTGTAGTTAACTGCAATGGCTTAAGGACTGGCCCAGGGGAGATGAGTGGTTAGATATAAAATAGGACTTGGTTTGAGGCATTTAAAAGTGAACTAAAAATGCATTTTAAAGAAGATCTATGGCACGATATACCAGTGGTTCCCAAATGTTGATACATATTATAATCACCTAGAAAGCTTGTTTGAAAACAGATTTCTAGTATTCACATTAGTAGACCTTCTAAATGAAAACCTCTGGGGTGAGGACTAAAAATCTTTACTTTTAGCAAGCTACCCTGGTGAATCTTATGTTATTTGTTGGTAAATGCAGGGTGGACAGGTGGAGGGGAGAAATTTTGAAGTTAGAAAGCAAGTTGGTGTTACTGAAATATTCTAGAAGGCAGAAGGCAGGATCTGTGGAGTGACAGGAGCCATTGGACAGAAAGATAGGAAGATAAAATATATGGTGAGGAGCATGCCTGTAATCTCAGCTACCTGGGAGGCTGCTGCAGGAGGATCACTTGAGCTCAGGAGTTCAAGGCCAGTCTAGGCAGCCCATCGTGTATATATATATATATGTTGAGGATGTAGTTGATAGGACTTGGAGACTGAATGTTGACTTAAATGAATCATGCAGTTTTCAAAAATGTAATGCATTATTGATTCACACCCATCTTGTACTTTTCCATGTGCTCTCCTATACTTTGGAGGAAGTGTATCAGTAAGGGAGTTCCCCTGCCTGTAAACAGGCTCAAAGTATGTTCACTCCAAGTGCTATATAGTAAGGTGAACAGTAGATGGCACTTTTGTACTACGCTGAATTTCCAAATTTGTAGACCAAGGAAGAACCAATGCTAAAATAAAAACAACTCTTTATAATGCCCAAGTAAATACATTCAATTTCTGTTTTGGGGGAACTGGAAAAGAAGGGCTAATTAGAGGTCGGTTTGTCCTACTTAGTACCTGGCCTGCAGTAAAACCTTGTAGGTTTTTAAATACTGATCCTGCTTGTGGCTCCCACTCATATAAATAATTAGGTTGCAATCCAGAGAGGTCTAAATAATCATTGTAGCAAGTGGAATTAGGCTTGAGGTTAGAAAAAATTTCTCCAACTTAGACCACATTTCCAATTTCTACCTCTGAGCTTTCACTATTTGCAAAGGTGAAGAAAAGCAGAAAAGAACAAAATCAACTATGGAAAAGAACAATGGGAAGGGCAGTTTAGAGTAATAAGTGAGGACAGTGGAATGAAAAATAAAGGAGATATTACTTTCATTTTGTAAAACTTATTATTAAAATCTTGGCAAAAATGCAATGTTTTATACATTTATAGTACACTTGCAATCACACAAAAGTCATGACAGTGATTAAGAGAGTGGATTCTGAAGGCACACTGCAGTGTCTAAAAATCTCAACTCTGCCACTTCCTAGCTAGCAGTGTGCCTTGGGCAAGTAACTTAATGTCTCTGCATATCAATTTACTCATCTATAAAACGGAAATGGTAATAATAGCACATCTCTAATAAGATTGTTATGATCACTAAATGTCAAAATCTGTAAGGTACTTAGAAAAGTCCTAGCATGTAGTGAAAACATAGGTAGGTATATTAGTCCATTCTCACGTTGCTATAAAGAACTAGACTAGGTAATTTACAAAGCAAAGAGGTTTAATTGGTTCATAGTTCTGCAGGCTGTACAGGAAGTATAGCTGGGGAGGCCTCAGGAAACTTACAATCATGGTGGAAGGCAAAGGGGAAGCAGGCACATCCTACATGGCTGGAGCAGGAGGAAAAGAGCAAAGGGGGGAAATGCTACGCACTTTTAAACAACCAGATCTCATGATAACTCACTCAGAACAGCAAGGGGGAAATCCACCCCCGTGATCCAATCACCTCCCACCAGGCCCCCCTTCCAACACTGGGGATTACAATCCTACGTGAGATTTCGGTGGGGACACAAATCCAAACCATATCAGTAGGTGACAAATTTTTTAAGATAAACGTTAGGTGATAGGAGTAATAGGTAGTTTCCCTCCCATCTTTTAAATTTAAAACATGTGTTTCCTGATAACTGAGAAAAAAAGTAAAAACTAAACTTTTACTAAAACAGTTAAATGAAAATCTATACTTTTTTTTCTTTCGAGCTAGTTTCTAAATCTCCAACTTCTTCCTTTTTCTGCTTCTGCTCTGCCCGATATTAGATACAACATGGCTATGAGTAATCCTGAGGTCCTGATTACTCTTCAGCTTCTGGTATTATTATTTTATTATTGTGGTGAAAAACCTGTAATGAAATTTACCACTTTACCCATTTTTAGGTGTACAATTCACTGGCATTAAGTACATTCACAATGTTGTGCAAACATCACCACTATCTATTTCCAGAACTTCATCATCCCAAACAGAAACTCTGCACCCATTCAACAGTAACTCCCCAGTCTCCCTTACCCCCAGCCCTAGTAACCTCTATCTACTTTCTGTCCTTACGAAGTCACCTATTCTAGGTACCTCATATGAGTGGAATCATACAATATGCTCCTTTGTGTTTGGCTTATTCACTTAGCAAAATGTTTTCAAGGTTCATCCATGTTGTAGCTTGTATCAGAATTTCATTTCTTTTTATGGCAGGATAATATTTCCTTATATGTATATATCACACACATTTTGTTTATCCATTCATCTGTTGGATACTTGGATTGTATCCACTTTTTGGCTATTGTAAATAATGCTTGCTTTGAACACTGGCATCTGTTGGAGTCTCTGCTTTCAATACTTATGGGATATACCTAGCAGTGAGATTGCTGGATTATAAGGTAATTTTAGGTTTAACTTTTTGAGGAACTGAAAATTTTTTTTAACAGAGCTACATCATTTTACATTCCCACCAGTATCCAGCATTATTTAAAAATAATTTTTAAATATATTTGGCAGGCTTTTAAAATAAGTCAAGCCTAAACTGGGAATATGTAGCAAAACTAAGAATCCTGCAACAGTTTGCTGACAAGTTGCTGGTATCAACACTCTTAACATATCATCTCCTAGACTAATGTAGTGTTTCTCAACATACACAGCTGAGACTCCCATAGTAATCATCTATGGAGCTTGTTACATCAGAAGGGCCCTGGATCCCACCTTGTATATGTTGATTCAGCATCTCTGGAAATGGGGCCCCCAAATCAATATTAGAAATGCTAAAGCATGAGACTCATCAACCCTAGATTGCTGAGTTCTTGAAGGCAGGGGAAATATCTTAGTCATCATTGTGTCCCTAAGGGCCAAACATACAACAGATATTTAACAAGCGTATACTTAAATGAACTAACACTGTAATCTAAAGCCTACCTGTTTAGTTGTTAGGTACCATATTCAATAAAATTAAACTCAATCACTAGACAACTAGGGAATCTGTAATTAAGGTGTGTAGCATACCTTTGATTTGCATAAAACACGTATCTTACCAGCTGTGCTCTATCATGCCTTTTGATGTAGCTAAGGATCTTTACACTATATGTAATTTTCAGCTCAGAACACACCTTGAGGCAGGGTTAAAAAAAAAAGGATATGGACTTGGAATTAGAAGAACTGCCTGTGTGACCTCTAAGACCAATATCTAGGAATCAAGTTTATAACTTGGAAACATTGAAAACATTTTGTAATTCTACCAACTACATTGTTTGACTGAAGCACAAATGATACTATGTGTGACAAAGTCTGCTGTAGAAAGGTGGTCTCATAACAACAACAAAAAAACCAACAAACCAAAACCATGTTTCCAAGTCTTCCTAAAGACTTTAAGTATCCAGCTGTGTAAGTTTAGTGGTCTAAGGTATACGCAAATCAGCAAATGAGATTGGAAACATATCGCAGAACATTATTAAGTGTATGCACGACATTTATTCATTCACTCATTCATTCATCACGCACATCCAGCATCTATATCAATATCCCGCAGGGCACTGTGTGGAAAACAGTGGTTAAATAAATTCAAATCCGCCCTCCGGGGATTTAGTTCCTTTTAGTATATTAATAACTAGCAAGCTGCCCCACTTCAAAGCTTTACGTCAACAAAATAAGCGGTAGGGGATCACCTTAAACGTCACGGGCGCTGTCTCTTTAAAACATAATAGAACTCTGATTGCATCGATCACAGGCTCACAACTCCCTTCCATTCATCGCTCTTATTCCCGTCCTGGTTACTATCCCGCGTCCTGACGTCAAACCACAGGGAACGCGAGCGTTAGTAAACATGGCTTTGGTGTGTAGCCACAGCTGAACCGGAGCATCCCTCCCGTCCGCTCTTTACAGGGCTGGCGGTGTCTCGGGGCTCGGCTAGCCATGCTTGGAGCGCGGGGTTTGACTGGGCCGCCGTTGTTGTAGTGACCGGGAGGCGCTGCCGCTCTGGGCAGACGGTTCCGGGAGCCGCACGGTCCCCTCTCCTGCCCCATCCCCTCCCCTCCCCTCCCCGAGTTCCCCCACCCGCAGGAGCCTGGGGCGGACCACTCCCCCCCGATGGCCTCAGCCACGGTAAGAACGGGTTGGAAGTGCGGGGGGATCCCTCCCCGGAGCCTGTCCCGCCGGCTGCGGAGCCAGGTCCGGGCCGAACCCGCACCTGGCGGGAGATGGAGGCAGGTGTCCGCAGCCGGGTCCTGAGCCCCTTGTCCCGGGGCGTCCGTATCTCACTCTCTGCCACCGGGGCGGACGGAGTGCAGAAACCAGACCCAGCTCCCGGGCGCTCTTCCCCGAGTTCCGGAGCTCCGGACTGAGCCGGGCGGTCCCACGGCCCCCAGAATTCTTGGACGGTTTCCGTGGAGCGCCTACGTCAGAATCACCTGGGAAGTATTTAAAAAAAAAAAAAAAAAAAAGTACCAAAGCCGAGGCGCATCCTAGCACCTGCCTGCCCTGTGCCAGCGGGCGGGGCCCGGGAACGTGCATGTCAAAGGGGCCACGGCTCCTACGATGCGCTGGACTCTGGGGAGCGCGAACAGAGCGTTTTGCCGGCCCTGCGGGGAGAGCTGGCGCCGGCGTCTCCCTGTAGCCGGACTGGGCGCCGCGCCCGTGGGTGGGCTGCTGCCCGGCCCCGCCGCCCAGCCAAGCCGCCGCCTGGGTGGCCATTCCCAGGCCGGACTCCAGGGGAGTGGCAGCGTCGATCCCGGCCCCCAGAATTCGAGGTCTGCGGCGGCTTTCAAAACTTGACAACTTTCCTTTCCAGGAGGACCCCGTTCTGGAGCGTTATTTCAAAGGCCACAAAGCTGCGATCACCTCCTTGGACTTCAGCCCCAACGGCAAGCAACTCAGTAAGTCTTATTCTTGTTTTGCTTTTGTAATGAGACAAAAGTTCCACGGGCCGGAAACCTTTCCTCCTGTCCGGGCAGGGTCCCTAGAAGAACGGCTAGGGGCCTGTATGGGGGTTGAGAGCACCCGGAGACGAGGGCCCAGCGCGGCGGGGCGCAGCTGGGGCCCCCTCGGCCATCCCGGCCCCCGGCCCGGCCAAGAGTCTCGTATCCAGCAGTCTAGGCCTGGCGGACGACTTTCGCAAACTAACCACCAGGAGGAGTGAGTGGGTAGGGGAGGGGTTTGTCCTGGGCCCGGGAAGGGTGGGGTGTTGGCTGGAGAGTTCGTGAAAAGTTGTGAGCCGAGCAGGAGGAAGTGGGGAGAGAGGAGTTGGGCCGTGCCGGAGGCCGAGGACCGAGAGGGCTGAGGTGACCCCTGGAAAGCCCAGGTGGCTGGAAAGAAGCCCAGCGCCTGCATGAAAGGAAGAACCTGCCGGGAAGTACCTGAGCTCGAGCTGTGGGTTCCGCCGCCCTTCCCCTGCATGGTGGCTGGGTGGCTGCGTCTGCGCCCCAGCCCTGAGAATCCGGATGGCGGTGAGGTGGACTTGGGCAGGCAAGAGCTGCCTGCTGCTGGCGTTTTTAACAGTGGCCTATATCTTCGTGGAGCTCTTGGTCTCCACTTTTCATGCCTCCGCAGGAGCCGGCCGTGCCAGGGAGCTGGGGTCAAGAAGGCTCTCAGACCTCCAGAAAAATACAGAGGATTTGTCTCGACCGCTTTATAAGAAGCCCCCTGCAGATTCCCATGCACCTGGGGAGTGGGGGAAAGCCAGCAAACTCCAACTCAACGAGGGTGAACTGAAGCAGCAAGAAGAACTCATTGAGAGATATGCCATCAATATTTACCTCAGTGACAGAATTTCCCTGCATCGACACATAGAGGATAAAAGAATGTATGAGTGTAAGTCCCAGAAGTTCAACTATAGGACACTTCCTACCACCTCTGTTATCATTGCTTTCTATAATGAAGCCTGGTCGACTTTGCTCCGTACTATTCACAGTGTTTTAGAAACTTCTCCTGCGGTCCTTTTGAAAGAGATCATCTTGGTGGATGACTTGAGTGACAGAGTTTATTTGAAGACGCAACTTGAAACTTACATCAGCAATCTTGATAGAGTACGCTTGATTAGGACCAATAAGCGAGAGGGGCTGGTTAGGGCCCGTCTGATTGGGGCCACTTTCGCCACTGGGGACGTCCTCACTTTCCTGGATTGTCACTGTGAGTGTAATTCCGGTTGGCTGGAACCGCTTTTGGAAAGGATTGGGAGAGATGAAACAGCAATTGTGTGTCCTGTTATAGATACAATTGATTGGAATACTTTTGAATTCTATATGCAGACAGGGGAGCCCATGATTGGTGGGTTTGACTGGCGTTTAACATTTCAGTGGCATTCTGTCCCCAAACACGAAAGGGACAGGCGGATATCAAGAATTGACCCCATCAGGTCACCCACCATGGCTGGAGGACTGTTTGCTGTCAGCAAGAAATATTTTCAGTACCTTGGAACATATGACACAGGAATGGAAGTGTGGGGAGGTGAAAACCTTGAGCTGTCTTTTAGGGTGTGGCAGTGTGGTGGCAAATTGGAGATCCACCCGTGTTCCCACGTGGGCCATGTGTTCCCCAAGCGGGCACCGTATGCTCGCCCCAATTTCCTACAGAATACTGCTCGGGCAGCAGAAGTTTGGATGGATGAGTACAAAGAGCACTTCTACAATAGAAACCCTCCAGCAAGAAAAGAAGCTTATGGTGATATTTCTGAAAGAAAATTACTACGAGAGCGGCTGAGATGCAAGAGCTTTGACTGGTATTTGAAAAACGTGTTTCCTAATTTACATGTTCCAGAGGATAGGCCAGGCTGGCATGGGGCTATTCGCAGTAAAGGGATCTCTTCTGAATGTTTAGATTATAATTCTCCTGACAACAACCCTACAGGTGCTAACCTTTCACTGTTTGGATGCCATGGTCAAGGAGGCAATCAATTCTTTGAATATACTTCAAACAAAGAAATAAGGTTTAATTCTGTGACAGAGTTATGTGCAGAGGTTCCTGAGCAAAAAAATTATGTAGGAATGCAAAATTGTCCCAAAGATGGGTTCCTTGTACCAGCAAACATTATTTGGCATTTTAAAGAAGATGGAACTATTTTTCACCCACACTCAGGACTGTGTCTTAGTGCTTATCGGACACCGGAGGGCCGACCTGATGTACAAATGAGAACTTGTGATGCTCTAGATAAAAATCAAATTTGGAGTTTTGAGAAATAGAGCACAACAGCACTTTCGTCATGAGCTGACAATAGCGTCAAGAAAGTCAAAGAGCCTGAAGGGCCTCAGTGAAGATTGTATTTTATTTTTATCAAAAGCCACCTAGCAGTCGTCTGTGGAGCACTGGAAAGCTGGGGTTCATTTTGGTATACCACACTGAAACTGGGTACCCAGAGTGCTGCTGTTTAATATTTCACAGTGCCTTACTTATATGGGTTGTTTTATATAAGAGCTTTGTCAATATGGTCTCTTCTTAAAAGAAGTTGACTGTGAATTGAAACACACAAGACATTTAAGTGCCAGACTTAAAGAATGTAAAGGTCCAAGTAAAATGAGGTATGATTTATGTTGATGGGTAAGTTCACCGCACATCCCATTTTTTAACAAAACTCACAACTGTGCAGTTGGAGCTATTGCTATTTTCATTACATAGAATTTGAATTTCTTTTTCAGCCAGCACATTAAATTTTAGATTTTATTTTTAAATTTTTTTTTCTAATCAAAAAGAAAGAAAATTGAGCTTAATGCAAAAGGCCTGGTTTTAGAGATACGTGTAATTGGAAGAGGGCATTTGTGAGTGTGAGTTTGGAGGCCTTTTTAACATGCAGACGTACCCATATCTAAATGAAATGGGGAGATATTTACATTCCATACTTTGTAAACTTGAGCTATTGGACTTCACTGATCTATATATTAATACCTCAAATTCCTCTTGATTTGTAAGCTGTCCTCTCTGTGAACGTGTTTGTGTGTGCAGGGCATTTTCTGATTGCACTTCCTTAAGTTATGAATGTACTAGAAAGGGACTCATTCCGAATACTATGCCTCCCTTTGTTAATGCTTAATCATTTAAAGTAAACACAATTGAGGCCTCTCTGAAGTTAAACCCAACTATGTTTATTAAAATGTGTGAAACTGAAAGTGGGCTAGGTTCTGCCAAGGCTGTGGAACTCTCCTACGAATTCTGCTGGTCAGGAAATTTAAGAATTTATCTTTAAAATGCAAGGAAAAAAGACTGCCTTGGCAGTTGTGAATGCTGCTTTCCGTCTCTAGCACCGAGCCTGGCACTTAAGTGCCCCTTTCAGTAAATGGGTGAATGAATGACTGAATGAATGAATGGCTCAGCTGAGGAATGTGACTTTGGTCAAGTTATTTGATGTGTTTGGGCTTGGTTTTCTCATCTGTAAAATGTGGGTGCTGAATTGGATCTTAAATATCCCTTTCAGCTCTGAAATGTTGATTATACAGTATATTCTTCCCAGATTCACTCACTGTACAATCTTTACAATACTTTTTATCTTTTTCACTTTTGACATAGGTAATGTTGTTGAGCAGTTGAGCAATGTTCAATCCAGTTGTGAAGCTGGAGAAGAGAAATGGGTTTTAAAAATTAAGTGAGCTGAGGCCGGGCGCGGTGGCTGACACCTGTAATCCCAGCACTTTGGGAGGCCAAGGTGGGCGGATCACGTGGTCAGGAGATCGAGACCATCCTGGCTAACATGGTGAAACCCCGTCTCTACTAAAAATACAAAAAATTAGCTGGGCGTGGTGGTGGGCACCTGTAGTCCCAGCTACTCGGGAGGCTGAGGCAGGAGAATGGCGTGAACCCAGGAGGCGGAGCCGAGATCTCGCCACTGCACTCCAGCCTCGGCAACAGCCAGACTCTGTCTCAAAAAAAAAAAAAAAAAAAAAAAAGAATTAAGTGAGCGGAACTCACCTGAAGTGGTTTACTTCTGTGGGTTAAGAAGTTTTAGTCAGTGTTTATAGTCATTTCATTTTGATAATTGTTGAACCAATTTTGTTTTTAAAACCTTTAGACTCTAAAAGTAATATTTTGACTAAGAATATAAATATTCCCAAAACTAAATTATTCGGGAAGTAAACACTTTTTTTTGAAGTATTTTTACTGGTTTTATACCAATATTATATCCAGAAATCACAGGATGAATTTAGAATTAAATCTCAATTAGTACACTTTGGCCTAGATTTATGAAAAATGCATGCTTCATAAAGAGTCCACTGTATTCACGAGTAAAGTTGCTTTTAGTGTTTACTTGATGACTTGGAGAGTAAGAATTTTGCAAAATCTGAATTAAGGAAATTCTTTAGGATAACCATTTGAAAAAATAAAATTGCTATGCAATCTTGAATATTTTCTCTTTTGCCTCGTAAAATGAAAATGCATTCATAGTTTCTGTAAGTTATTTAGCAGCCTTAAAGTTTATCAACGAATTGTCCAGATTCCACATGCAGCATGCTTGACCCTGCATTTAATTTAAGAAGGGTTAATAATAATGCTCTGAGTTTTTCAAAAGGGATTCTCCTAAACCCACCCACTTCTCTTGCCCAGGCTGCTTTTTAAAAATACTTTTTTATTTTTTACTTATTTTAAAATTTTCTCTTTTTATTTATTTTTTTGTTTTCTTGTTAGCCCCCTATTATATGGGATAACTAAAATTGCTATATTTTGAAAGTACTTACTACATTATTTTTATTTTAGTATCTTGATGCTCCTATCAAAAGGGAAATGAGGCTTTAAAAAATAAAGTACCTTAATTTTTTATTGACTTTTTGCCCTAAATTGCTAGGTGTGACCCAGCAATCTTTTAGGAAGAGATTTTACAGTGGTGCTTTATTTATGTCAATAATCCAGTATAGTTAGGTTGTTCATTCCTCATGAGTGCATAACAGAAAAGCGGGACTGTCACATTTTCATATTTAGGCACGTTCCAATTTAATTCCAAAAATACTCTGTAATTCTACATTTAAAAAAACTGATGCCCTAATTTGAATTTATTAGTACCAAAGCTCTCTTGTTGTAGACAATTAAGAGTTGACCTTTTAAGTTAATGTATATACTTAAAAACAGTTTTAGGAAAATATTTGGTAGACAAGGAGTTTCAACTTTAAATGTTCACTGTGTCATTTAGTGTCCAACTCTATGGATACATGGACTATCTAAATAGGCGTTTTTAGTCATTAAAAAAAAAATCTAGTTACTAGGAGGATTTCTATCACTCAAAATAACTTGTTTGTAAAAGAAAATGTGTTTACTTACCCATTAGTAAGTTCCTACATATTCATTATATGATGGCAAATGAAACTTTTCTAGGATGAAGACAGCTTATTTTTAAGTTGTATGGTCTTAGTTGGTTTAGGGTCTCAATTTTAATTAATAAAATACTTGGTTTTTATTTGCTTGTCCTTTTGAATTCCTGTTTTAATAATTTTAAAATGAGCACAAAGAATGTTGAAGTTCAGATTAATCTCTTCTGAATGATGATTTTTTTTCTCTGTGACGAGTTGTTTCTGACTTTTTTCCTTTTGTATTTGTAATGTTGATTAAGACATAAAATAAAAAGTGCGCCTGATTATTTTTGCAAATAGATTGTGATTATTTTAGCCTGTGGGAACGTACTCCTGTGTATATATTTATAATGGCAATGGAAGTAAGTTCAGCTTGCAGTTCTTTTACTTATTTGAAAATTCAGACAGTAGATATTTAAAAAGTCAAAATTCCCATATTATTTTACAACGTGTAGTTAATCAGCAAGTATTCTGAAGGGGTGTTAGTACTATTATTTTATTAACTACTCATGAGCAAACTAGAAATGATCAGGGATCTCTGGGGCCCACTTGGGCCACTATAAAAGGAAGCAATGGGCACCTGGACATATTAGCACCAATTTCACTACCCTGGGTGGAAAAGAAAAATGTCTGTCCTCTGAACAACAAATCCTCATATTTCCCTGGTCCATAAATGCAATTCCCTTCCACCAATGGCATGTCTCTTCCTCTTTAGTGATTCCTAAATCCCTATACCCCTGTCTCTCCCTGGCCAGACACACTGCCTGAGAATGACTATTGTAGGGACTCTAACATCAGATGGTCTTATAGCTGCATTTAGCATATATATAGGTGACTTAAACATATTTTCACTAATTTTTATACACTTAAAAGTTCCTGCAAATACTTGTATTCTAACCTTACTAAGTGACTTGCAACTCTGTATAAATCACTTTTATCTCTCTGTGTTTCAGGTTCACGAGTACAAAAAAGACTGGAAAATCCATAGAGACAGTACATTAGTGTTTGCCGGGGTCTGGGAAAGGGAGGAATAGAGAATGCTAACAGAGATGAATTTTTGGCAGGTGGCGGGGGTAGGGGATTATGAGAATGTTCTGGAATTAGTGATAAAAGTGCAAATGTTGGGCAAAACACTGGTGTACTTTAAAAGGCTAAATTTTATGGTATTTAAATAATATCTCAGTTTTTAAAAAATACCTCAGGTAAAAAAGCAGGCTGGAGAATTTCAGATGTCTCAGAAAAGATTTCTCTTTGCATGCTAGACCTCTTTGCATGCCTCTGTGCACGCTAGACTTTAGAACAGGCTAGTAGGATTTAGTATTTAATAATACTTGAATCATTTTGTAATTTGCAGAATTAAGAAAGTTATATATATGAATGAATCAGTCTGCTTAGTGTTAGGTGGGGCTTGGAAATAAGTTTATGTGGGAGGTTTTCCTAAAATTTCAGAGAAACTTCAATAAATCCTTTTGGACAGGAGGTGCAGATTACTGTAAAAGGTGAAACAAGTTCCTGAGTTGTATAGTTGTCCACAGCAGAAATGAAAATTAGAGGGCACATGTCTTCAGGACCTCCTGAGGCTGTGTCATGTTAAAAAAAAAAAAAAGAAAAGAAAATTGGAGAAGTACTTCTAACGTAATAATTTTTGGGATACTACTTTTTCATTTGTGCCAAGCTTTATCAATCTTCCAGGCTGGGCTAGGAGTGATATCTACTGCAGGCCAGCAGTGTCTTTGGGTGTCTGGTCACCATTCTAATCTGTCTATTTGCATTTATCTAATCCTGTTCAAAAGGGGAAGAGGAGGCAGTCTATTTATTTACTACTCCCTTATTTAGTTAAAGCTACTGTATGCCAGATGCCATTTTATGCTCTGGGTTTACATAAAGAGGGGAAGAAAGCAGATGTGCTTCATGAGATGGTATGAAGAGTTCATGGTCCAGTGGTGGAGACAAATATTAACAAGTAAACACAAATCCATTTGTCAGTACAACTTGATGCAACAAAGGAAAGTAGTCAAAGCTGTGAAGGAAAGGAATAGTATGCTGCTGTTTTTTTTTTTTTTTTTTTTTTTTTGAGACCAAGTCTCACTCTGTCACCTAGGCTGGAGTGCAGTGGCATGATCTCGGCTGACTTCAACCTCTGTCTCCCAAGTTCAAGCGATTCTCGTGCCTCAGCCTCCCAAGTAGCTGAGACTACAGGTGCATGCCACAATGCCCAGCTAATTTTTGTATTTTTAGTAGAAATGGGGTTTCACCATGTTGACCAGGCTGGTCTCGAACTCCTGACCTCAAGTGATCCACCCACCTCAGTCTCCCAAAGTGCTGGGATTATAGGTGTGAGCCACTGTATCCAGCCATAGAGTGCTTTTTAAAGGGAGGATAACAGTGGAGACATCCTTAAATTTATGGGGTCAAGGAATACTTCCCTGTGAAAGTTAGATTTAACTGAAGACCAGAGGAGAAGTTAGCTAGGTAAAGACTAAAAGGAGAATAGCATAGGCAAAGACCAAGGCTGGGAAAGAGCTGTCCTAGATCAAGAAAGTGTAAGAATGCCAGAATGGGTAGAACCTGGTAAACAAAGAGAGATGAAGCTGCAGGGGGAGGCAGAGACAGCTTCGGTAGGGCCTTGAAGCTATAGTGGGTTTAAATGGTGACCCTCCAAAAGATGTGTCCATGTCGTAGTCCTTGGAACCTGTGATGTGACCTCATTTGGGGGGAAAAAAGTCTTTGTAGATGTAAGTCTGCAAAGGATCTTAATGATTATGAGATCATCCTGAATTATCTGTGTGGGCCCTAAATCCAGTGAAGTGTCCTTGTAAAAAACATACTGAGGAGATAAGAGGAGGCCATGTGAAGCCAGAGGCAGAGATTGGAGTGACACAGCAACAAGCCAATGAGTGCCTAGAGACACCAGGAGCTGGGAGAGGGAGGGAATGAGATATCCCCTAGAGCCTTTGGAGAGAGTGTGGCCCGGTCAACATCGTGATTTCAGGCTTCTGGTTTCTGGAACTGTGAGATAACAAATTTCTGTTGTTTTATGCCTCCAGGTTTGTGGTAATTTGTTACAGCAGCTACAGGAAACTTGACATGTTTTAGGATTTTGTTCTGAGAGTGGTGGAAATTGTTGGAGGGATTAGTAAGGGAATAACATGATTTGTACCTCAAAAAGACCACTCTGGCTACTATACAGAGATTGTACTATTAGTAGGGAAATCACTTAGGGGGATTATAGTAATACCAGCAGATGATAGTGGTTCAAATTAGGATGGTGGTCTTCAAATTACTGTGATGGTCTGGGCAAGACAGAAATTTGGGAATTATTAGCATACAAATGGTATTTAGAGTCATGGGAATGAGTGAGATCACCTGGGAAGAATGTAGAGCAATGAGAACAAATACCCCATGTCTGAATATTGAAGATATCCAACCTGTAGATCAGAAGAGGAGATAGCAAAATAACCTAAGAAAGAATAATCAGAAAGATAGGAGGGAAAGCCATTATAGTAGGGTTATCATGAAAGCCAAGGTTAGGAGTGGGGTAGAAATGTTGAAGATAGAGACAATATTAAATTGTCATTAGAGAGAGTGGAGGAAGAAACTAATAGAGAATCATGCACTGCTTTGGAGTATATAAGACTCATATAAACTTAGTTATCATAAATGTATAGTGTTTCCAATCTGTTTGGGGGTTGGGGTGACCAGCAATTCTCACTGGTATAATTACGATCTCAGAAAAGGCAGAGTGCTTGGGATTTTTGCCAGGGGAATTTGAAGGAAGGAGGGAGAGTCAAGTGATTGAATGTTACGTGTATGAGGGGGATTATAATTGAATAAGGAGAGAAACGAAGGTTATACATTGGTTAGTGAAGTGAAGATGGTGAGAAGAGAGCCTTAATGGAGAACATGGGTCTGGATGAGAACATGGGTCTTGGAGTTCTGGATGAGATGGAAGTGAGTGAGTCATAAGGAAAGCAAGTTGTCCTGGTGGGTTGCAATCAGAGATTTGAGAAGTGTTCATGTTCTGCTGGTGACAAGATTTTTAGAATGAGCTGCTGAGGAGGCAGGAGAAAAAAGGTCTTTGGAGAAGCCCTATTTTCCCCTTGGTCTGAAATGTTCTTCACCACCTCACCCTTTATTTGGCTGACTCCCTGTCCTTCACACCTCCACTTAAAATGCCCCCGATCATTCTATCTAACTTAAGATTCCACCTCCACACAAAATAAAGCTTCCTGCTTTATCTTTCATACCTCTTAGCACAATTTAAAATGATTTTAAATTGTGCACAGTGGTGCATGCCTGTAGTCCCAGCTACTCAAGGGGCTGAGGCAGGAGGGATACCTTGAGCCCAGGAGTTTGAGACCAGCCTGGGGAACATAGCAGGACCCCTATCTTCAAAAAATTAATATAAATAAATAAATTAATTAAATGATACGTTTGTCTGCATTTCCACTTGAATTTGAGCTCCTCAATTAGAGATTTCTGTCTGCTTTGTCACTTAGGACTCCCCGCTTTTGCCACAATGCCTTACATATTGCTGGGGTCATGTATCTGTTGAGTTAATTCATAGTGCTCAGAGTTGAAATGGAAAGCAAGACTGTGACTGAAGTAGGTGACACGTGAAAGAGAAAATGATTGCTGCTTGAAAGGTGACAGGTAACTTGGTGTCCACAAGCAGAGTCAAGGTTTAAGTACTTAAGGAGGAAGAGGGACTTACAGAGAGGAGGATGTGAATACAAGAGGCATCATCTAGTGGGTGTTGTGGCCCAGTGGTAAATTTTGAGGAGAGAAGGCATGGGTACCAGGGTCAGCTTAAGGGGATATCCATAGCATTATGGGAGTGAAAGTTTGCACAATGATTGATGACCAGAGAGGCTTGAGGCTTCAACTTCTGGTCATAATTAGAGGAAGCAGGACCTGAAGCATAGTGGATTTTTTCTTAGTAGACTCTTAGAAGGTAGGATATACTAGTCTGTTCTCCCACTGCAATAAAGAAATACCTGAGGCCAGGTGCAGTGCCTCATGCCTGTAATCCCAGCACTTTGGGAGGCTGAGGCAGATCACCTGAAGTCAGGAGTTCGAGACTAGCCTGGCCAACATGGTGAAACCCTGTCTTTACTAAAAATAAAAAATTAGCCAGGTGTGGTGGCACGCGCCTGTAGTCCCAGCTACTCGGAAGACTGACGCAGGAGAATTGCTTGAACCCGGGAGGCAAAGGCTGCAATGAGCTGAGATCGTGCCACTGCACTCCAGCCTGGATGACAGAGTGAGACTCCATCTTTAAAAAAAAAAAAAAAAAAAAAACCTGAAACTGAGTAACTTACAAAGAAAAGAGGTTTAATTGACTCAGTTCTGCAGGCTATACAGGAAACATGGCTGGGGAGGCCTCAGGAAATTTAACAATCATGGCGGTAGGCGAAGGAGAAGCAGGCACATCTTACATGGCCGGAGCTGGAGGAAGAGAGAGAAGGGGAGGTGCTATACACTTTTAAACAACCAGATCTTGTGAGATCTCACTCACTATCACAAAAACAGCAAGGGGAAAATCTGCCCCTATGATCCAATCACGTCCCGCCAGGCCCCTCCTCCAACACTGGGGATTACAATTCAATATGAGATTTGGGTGGGGTCATAAGTCCAAACCATATTATAGGGGCTCTTAGGTTTCACAGGATGGGTGGAAAGGTGATGAGAAGGAAGAGGATGAGAGAAAACAAAATAGCCTTTGAAGTGTTATCATCCCCTTTTATGGTTGCAGAAGCTGAAATTTCAGTAACTTGCCCAAAACTATAAAGCTAGTAGGCAGCAGAGCCTAGCAGTTGTCCCCAATCTTTTTGGCACCAGGGACTGGCTTCATGGAAGACAATTTTCACAGTAGGGTTCACACTTCTATGAGAATCTAATGCCGCTGCTGATCTCACTGGAGGTGGAGCTCAGGCCTTAATGCTTGCTTGCCTGCCGCTCACCTCCTGCTGTGCAACCCAGTTCCTAATAGGCCACGGACCAGTACCAGTTTGCAGCCTGGGGGTTAGGGACCTCTAGCCTAATAGAGTCTGGTTTGAGTCTTATTCCAGAACCATACCCTTTTCCGTTAGGCCAGTCATCCCTTTCCCAGAGGGCCACATTCACATTTAAACGAACAGTAAAAGCCTTTAAAAGTATTTTCACATGGTTTGCAGAATCTGACCTGTACTTTAGAAGTTTCTGTTGAAAACTGCATAATTTTAACATTGAAGTTGTTACTTCCCCCACTTTGTCCTTCAAGGTTATCCTGTCATTGATTAAATCCTTCTGTAACATGTGGTTTGCTTGTACGACAAATGATAGTAAAGAACAAGGTAATCTTTCCTTTTTTGACTGAATAGAAGCAAACTGAAATTCGAAACTTTTTAGTTACTTTCCCTGCAGTGAAACCATAATAAAAGTTTGCCAAAGATTTTTTTTTTTTTCAAGTTCTTGATGGCAGCCTATGTGGTACTTTGTGGAGCTTCTCCTATTATAGCTTAAAAAATTACTAAACCTACAAAAGCTGAAAAATTACAAAAGCTAATTTAGTGTAACACTGAGAGGTAGTAACAGAGTACATTGTTTCTCAAATTTCAGTGTGCATCAGAATTCAGTGAGAAACTTGTCAAAAATTTATATTCCCAGGTCTCACCCCAAATAATGTGTAATTTACTAGAAATACGTATTTTTAACAAGGACCCCAGTAACTCTGATGGAGATAATTCATAAATTCCCTTGCTTTGAGAAGCACTGGTTTATTGGTTAAAAGCCTAGGCTTTGGAGTCTTGTAGAAGTGGGTTAAAAGTTGAGCTCTTTTCACTTTTCATCTATGTTACCTTGACCAGTTACCTAACCTCACTAAGCCTCATTTCCTCTTCTGTAAAATAGAGATAATGATATTTATCTGCCTTGTTGTTAGGATTAAATAAAATAATACTTATAAAGGTGCCTAGTCTGGAGTACAGTGATGCAGTCACAGCACACTGCAGCCTTGACCTCCTGGGCTCCAGCCGCCTGCCTCCCTCAGCCTCTGGAGTTGCTGGGACTACAGGTATGCACCACCAAGCCCAGGTAATTTTTAAAATTATTTGTAGAGATGGGGTCTCGCTATATTGCTCAGGCTGGTCTTGAACTCCTAGCCTAACATAGTCCTTCTGCCTTGGCCTCTCAAAGCACTGGGATTACAGGCATGAGCCACCATGCCTGGGCTTGAGACTTGCGCAGTATTGAAAAATACTAGACCCATAGTACTAATTCAGTAAAGGTTTCTGTTGTTATTGCTAGTCTTCAAAGACGTGAAATTTGAATAAATTAAATTCAATTTCTTCGGCTTGTCATTACTAAAGATTACTTTTTAAAGCACCCACAGCTCCTTTAGACCCAGCTTATACTAGCAAGCTAATTACTTAGTATCAGCTAGAAAGCAAATATGCTTAGTTATTTCCTTATTCAAGGCAAAGGGATTTTAAGTTAGTGCCGTCACTTAATTATATTATTATGCAGTGCTTGCATGGTACAAACTACTTCTGACCGTATTACAGTATTAAAGTTTGTCTAGTCAAGATTGGAATATTGTCTTTTTATTGTACAACCGTTTCCCTCACTTCCATCTAGGTTTATTGTTGTTTTGAGACAGTCTCACTCTGTCACCCAGGCTGGAGTGCAGTGGTGTGATCTCAGCTCACTACAGCCCCTATCTCCTGGGTTCAAGTGATTCTCATGCCTCAGCCTCCCAAGTAGCTAGGACTATAGGTGCGTGCCACCAGGCCCGGATAATTTTTTGTATTTTTAGTAGAGACAGGGTTTCACCATATTGGCCAGGCTGGTCTCAAATTCCTGGCCTCAAGTGATTCACCTGCTTTGGCCTCCCAAAGTGCTGGGAGTACAGTGAGCCATTGTGCCAGGCCCCATCTAGGTTTATAGATGTATGTCTGGGGATTGCCTTTTATTTTTCATTTCTTAAAAATACTTATAAAGGAACTCATTCTCATAGATTTCTTTAGAAGATTTCCCTATTTTTCCCCTAAATAAAGCAGTGTGGTGTTTCTTTTGTGACCCAAAGGCAAGCATGAACCTGGAAATGCAGCATAAAGTACAAAGTCATGGCACCATGTGAAACTAGAAAGCTGAGTTTATTTTCAGTAATGGACTTTATAGTAGGACATAATGGAGGTAGCAAATATAGAGAAGGACTTTTGAAATAATGAAAAATCCAAGGATTTCTATATGAAGCTAATCTGAATTATCAGGATTTTTTTTTTTTTTTTTTTGAGACAGAGTCTCACTTTGTTGCCCAGGCTGGAGTACAGTGGCACAATCTCAGCTCATTGCAACCTCTGCCTCCTGGGTTCAAGCGATTCCCCTGCCTCAGCCTCCCGAGTAACTGGGATTACAGGCGTGCAGCACAGTGCCTGGCTAACTTTTTTGCGTTTTTAATAGAGATGGGGTTTCACCATGTTGTCCAGGCTGATCTTGAACTCCTGACCTCAGGTGATCCACCGGTCTCAGCCTCCCAAAGTGCTGGGATTACAGGCGTGAGCCACTGCACCTGGCCAATCAGGATTATTCTGAATATGGAATGAAAAGGCCTGAGAGGGAATATATTTCAAATGTACAAAGTTATCTAAAATATGTACTATTTGGCCAGGCATGGTTGCTCACGCCTGTATCCCAGCACTTTGGAGGGCCAAGGTAGGCGGATCACCTGAGGCCAGGAGTTCGAGACCAGCTTGGCCAACATGGTGAAACCCTGTCTCTACTAAATACAAAAAAAAAATTTAGCCAGTGTGGTGGTGCGTGCCTGTAGTCCCAGCTACTTGAGAGGCTGAGGCAGGAGAATTGCTTGAACCTAGGAGGCAAAGGCCGCAGTGAGCCGAGATTCTGCCACTGTACTCCAGCCTGGGCGACAGAATGAGACTCCATATCAATATAAAAAAGAATAAAAACATATTTCCGCCTCCAGTGACGAAAGTAATTGATAGCTGAAAATATCAATAGCAAAAACCGCAATCTTGCACCAACCTAGTAATTGTAAAACTGGACAAAATATATGTGAATTAGCTGTTTTCAGGCATTGACCTATAGAGAGTGCAAAAACTATGATCTTTACAAGAAAGAAAACATGCAAGGTGATGATCTCCTTGACTTTCTTCCTGGGAGCATTTTTCCGGCTGCACAGCAGAGAGGTAGAGCAGCCTCCGAGTAACAGCCTGGTTGAGCTCAGGGTGTGCAGAGTGGGAAACTGTGCGACTACCAGGGATCTCTCACTGCTGAACTGAAGCTGAATGATGATACTAATGACCATGCAGGGCTGGATGTCTAGGTCTTTAGCTTCAACAAAGACGAAGTCTCTCTGAGCACTTCAGACACTGAGTTGAGACACCAGAAAGGCCAGGTCTTTAGGAATCAGGACTACACCTGAAAGAAACGGCCACACCCTAGGACTTATTTCCAAGCTCAAGTAGGACCATGCTACCAAAGAGCAAAAGGAAGTGTGCGAGACCAAAAAGGAGCCACCTACAATTTAATTGCCTCCCAGTTAAAAAAACAAAACAGGCTGGGTGTGGTGGCTCACACTTGTAAATCCAGCATTTTGAGGGGCCAAGGCAGGCAGATCACTTGAGGCCAGGAGTTCGAGACCAGCCTGGACAACATGCTGAAACCCTGTTTCTACTAAAAATACAAAACAATTTAGCTGACTGTGGTAGTGCACACTTGTAATCCCAGCTACTTGGGAGGCTGAGGCACGAGAATTCCTTGAACCCAGGAGACAGAGGTTGTAGTGAGCCACGATTGCACCACTGCACTCCAGCCTGAGCAACAGAGCAAGACTCTGTCTCAAAAAAACCAAAACTGAATCCTGAACTCTAGTTAGTGGGATTTCTTTTGCAGTGGTGTGGTTTCATGATTCTGAAACTACTGTTTGTATTTTAGGATTGAGCAAAGATATATTGAGCATGGGAGCCAGGTTTCTTATTGTGGGAAAAGAGTGTCACATATACGGGAAAAGGGAGAGCAAGAATGTATTCTGTGGTGTTAGATTAAAACTCATGGTTTTTAATATCTATATCAATTGACATACCTACATATAGATAGATAATAGCTCTCTATTTGTAGCTAATTTCTTAGTTCTGCCCGTTGTGATTTCAGTCTTATTCCTTAGCTCTGTTCACTGACACACCAGTAGCAATGAGCAAACATTGTGCCCAGATATTGGTTTCTAAATACCATTATCTGTTAAAAGAAATCAGAGCTTTTTGGGGAGGAAAGAAAAGGCCCATTTCAGGGCTGGAGCAGAAGAAGTACGTCTTAGAACATCTTGTAATTCTAGAAAATAAGGGAGTATTTGAAGAATGGAAATATATCAAAAGGACGCAGAGGGCAGCTTTTAAAGGGGCTTTCATTTGCCAAATCTGGAACACTTTGAGAGTCAAAATAAATGACAGTTATGGATTATAACCTGTTGAATTAAATAATCTATACATTCACACTGATAAAAATAAGTAAATGAGTAAACAGATAAATGGAGGAAAATGGATGGTTCTTCCTTACAACAGTAAATACATTTTTAAAATATTAATTCATTAACTTACTAATTAAACGTTAATTAAGTAGTAAATCATAGAATGATGGGTTAGAAAATTATGAAAGGATGCTAAAGTTAGTGTGTGATCGTTTGGTGAGGAAGACAATATTTATATAGTCTTATCTCTCCATGTATTAGTCTGTTCACACACTTCTATAAAGAACTGCCTAAGACTGGGTAATTTATAAAGGAGAAAGGTTTAATTGACACACAGTTCCACATGGCTGGGTAGTCCTCAGGAAATTTACAATCATGGCCTAAGGGGAAACAAACACGTCCATCTTCACATGTCCGTCTTCACATGGCAGCGGGAGGGAGAAGTGCAGAGCAAAAGTGGGGAAGCTCCTTATGAAACCATCAGATCTGTGAGAAATCACTCACTATCATGAGAACCACCCCCATGATCTAATCACCTCCCCCGAGGTCCCTCCCCCAACACACGGGATTATAATTCGAATTACAATTCAAGGTGAGATTTTCGGTGGGGACACAGCCAAACCATATTATGCCACAAGTTACTTATTAATTCCAAAGGGAAAAAATAGTAACTTTACGTGGTAGAGGTAGGATCACCTAAACCAAGCAATCAAAGTTAACACTATTAGGACAAAGAGACATCATGTGCACCCTAATATGATGCACTGCTAAGGGCACAACATAACTTTTGTGATATTCTTGTCAAAATTGTATCTTTAATAAAATGAATAAGCATGCTACCAAAATAACAGGCTTATAGTCTTCAAGAATATAAAGGTCAATAAAGACAAAGAGCAACCTAAGAACTCTCTAATTTTTCTGTGAGATTAAAATTATCAAAATAAAAATTTACCAAAAATAAGAAGGAAAAAGGAATGAGGCAGCTCTAGGTATTAACGAAACATTATCTCCAGCATATGTCATGCTAAGTAGACTGAGGAGGCAGGACAGAGAGGCAAAATGCAGAAAGCGTATAATATACTACCATTTGTATGAAAAGCGTATGAGAGTAGACACACACATTTGAATAAGCGCAAAGGATTCCCAAGAAATTAGTAATGCTGGTTGCCTCTAGAAGGAGAACCAGGTTGTCAAGGACTAGAAAGAGATTTCATTAAATGCCATTTTGTAATGTTGGAATTCTGTAATATTGGAATTCTGTATCAGGTACAAATATTACCAACTGAAAAGATAAGTAAGATAATTTGTAAGAAACAAAAAACTGGAGAGAGTAACATTTCTTTTCAGAAAATAGTGTTCCAGACAGAGCCTCTAAGTAACTGCAGCTGATTTTGGTCAAATCAATGAGTGAGAAAGCTTGGGTTGACTCAAGGAAGTTATTGGTACTTAAGGTGACACAAAAACGGGTGACCGTTTGAGCATTGTGTGATAGACACACAGCAAACATGTTTTCCATTTGTTATTCTTTGTTGTCACCTCCAGAGACAAAGCACTGACCTAGGTAAGCATGGGCTTTGTTCTTCTGCCAACAGAGATTTCTTGAAACAATGGATTATTGTTATAGATTATAAATAGTTTATTTTAAATTGGTAGATTACTAGTTAATGTTTTCCACTAATTTCCTCCCTTTTGACATTTTATCTCAGAATACACCCGTTGAAGATGAATGGTACAAGCTTTGACATTTTAAATTATGTGGTAATGTTTATATAGGGTGTGGTTTAATGGAAATGTATGAAAGCAAATTCCACGTTGACACAGTACAACGCTGACATCAATAACTAAATACATTTTATTATCATGGTATTAGGGTTTGGTAGGACAATTCTTTCCTAACACAGAAGGTTAAGGAAGTAAAGAGGGAAATTCAGTGTTGGTTTTCATAGCTTTTTTTTTTTTTTTTTTTTTTAATTTTTTTCAGACAGAGCCTTGCACTGTCTGAAGCAGGCTGGAGTGCAGTGGCGCAATCATGGCTCAGTACAGCCTCTGTCTCCCGCCTCCACCTCAGCCTCCCCCACCCCCAGAGAGTAGCTGGAAATATAGGTGCAGGTCACCACGCCCAGCTGATTTTTTTTGTATTTTTTGTAGAGACAGGGTTTCGAGACATTGCCCAGCTGGTCTCAAACTTCTGGGCTGAAGTGATCTGTGGCCTTGGGGGTCATATATATTCTATGATATATATAAACTCTCTCCTATTTTCTTCTGAGTCCATGCCTTTCTGGCTTTGATCCCACTTTCTTGGGGAAGAAAACACATGCACTAATTCTGATGTTAGGAATATTCTAAGCATATATCTTCAATATTATTATTCATCCAGGACCAAAGTAAGTCCTGATGCAGTAAATGAGTGAGTTTCACAGCTTTCTGAGCCCCTACTTGGCCCAGGAAGCCCAGCTGGAACGTCCTCTCATTTGGGCCCAGGGCCAGCTTTGTGGGCATACCTCCTACACAGTTGCACAGGGCTCCATGCTTAGTTTAATGCTATGCTATCATTGTCCTGCAATTCTTAATTATTTTCCTATAAGAGCCTCACGTTTACATTTTGCACTAGGCCCTGCAAATTATGTAGCAGGTCCTGATCAGGCCTGATTTTACTAAACCTCATTTGACACACTTGTCACCCTCTTGAAATGCTCCTTCTCTTCCTGGACACCACAATGTCCTTGCCCTTTCCTACTTTGTTTGTGGCGCCTTCCTTTGCTCTTCCTTATCTGAACGTTAAGTGTCCTCAACCTTTTCTTTATCTGTACTGATTTCCTCAGTGATCCCATCCAGTTTACAGCCTTTAGTACTTTCTCTAAGCTACTACTAACTAACAGAGAAAACTTTAGCAATAATAGCTACATTTGAGTATTTTTCATGTGGCAGGCATAAATTGCAAGTACTATTTCCTTTAGTACTTTCAACACCTCGTTTTGCAAATGAAGTGTCCTGGGCACAGAGAGGTTGAGTAACTTGCCCAAGGGCACACAGCAGTAAGTGACAGCATGGATTTGAGCACAGTGAGTCTAATTTTACAGGGTATTCTTTTAACCACCACACTGTAGAGTCAGAACCTCTCCCTGGGCTCCAGGGGGTATATGCATCTTCCTACTTGACATTTTCACTTGTATGTCTAATTGGCATTTCAAATTTACTATGTCCACCCCATCCTGTATCACTTCAGATCTCCCTTTCTGGTCTTTCCCATCTCATTAAATGGCACTAAAACTCACTTGGGTGCCCAGGCCAAAATTCTAGCATCTTCTCTTTTTCTCTATCTCACATCTAGTCATTAGCATGCCTCATAGATTCTACAGTGTATCTTGATTTTGACTCTTTCTCCTCCTTCCAAGGCCCCCAGCCTAGTCCAGACCACTGCTTTCTCCTGACTGGATGATTGCAGTACCCTCCTAATAGATCTGTCCCTTGCCCCTTGTGTCTTTTCCACACAACAGCTAGAGTGATGTTTTCTGCTTTTTCCTAAACGTTTTATTGAAGCATTGATATGTTCCAAAAATTGCAGAAATAATGTAACTGTACGGCTTGATGAATCTTTAGAATGTGACCTGCTTATTTAACCAAAACCCAGAGTGAGAAACATAACATTACCAGTAGCTCCAGAAGTCCCCTCTTGTGTTCCCTTCCAGCCACTATCCTCCCTCCCTGCCATCCACATAATCACTATATTTGCTTCTAACTTCATAGATTAATTTTGTTTCTTCTTAAACTTCATGTAAGTAAAATTTAACACAGTAAGTATACAACGTGAATATATCGCAATTTATGTATTCATTTTACTTGGATAGTTGGGCTTCTGGCTTTGATCTATTGTGAATAGTATTGCCACAAACATTGTACATGTCTTTTGCTAACCATACATAAGAATTTCTGTGGGTATAGTTCTAGGAGTGGAATTGCTGAATCGAATACTAAGTATATATTCAGCTTCAATAGATATTTCAAAATAGATTTTCAAAGTGGTTATAACCATTAGTAGTATATGAGCATTCCAGTTACTCTACATCCTCACCAAGATTTGGTGTTATTTATCTTTTTCATTGTAATCATTCTGATGAGTGCGCATGGATATCTCATTGTGGTTTTAATATACGTTTTCCTGATGACTAATGGAATTGAGAACCTTTTCATATGTTTATTGGCGATATGGGTATCTTCTTTTGCAAAGTGCTTGTTTAAGTCCTTTGCCTATTTTTTGTTGTTGTTGTTGTTGGGTAGTGTGCCTTTTTCTTATTGATTTGTAGCATTCTCTTTATATTTTATTTTATTTGTAGAGATGGAATCTCATTATGTTGCCCAGGTTGGTCTCAAACTCCTGGCCTCAAGCAATCCTCTCACCTTGGCCTCTCAAATTGCTGGGATTACAGGCATGAGCCACTGTACCTGGCTGATTTATAGCATTCTTTATTGATTCTGTATATACATACTTTGTTATGTGTTGGATATATGTGTTGTAAATATCTTCTTTGCCACTCAGTGGCTTGCTTTCCTACTTGGTTAGTGGTACCTCTCAGTGAACAAAACTTCTTAATTTTTGTACGGTACAAATTATCATTCTTTTCCTCTATACTTATTAACTTTAATGTCTTTTTAAAGCAGTCTTTGCCTACCCCAAGGTCATGAAGATATTCTGTGTTCTCTTCTAAAAGCTTATTGCTTTGCGTACCACATTTAGATCTGTGTTCTACGTGGAATTAACTTTTGTATGTGGTATAAAGTATAGGAGTCAAGGTTAATTTTCTTCCTTATGAATATCCAGTTGACTCACTACAATTGTTTTATTTTTTATTTCTTTTTATAATGTATTACCCTCCTTTGAGAACACAATTTTTTTAAAAATCCTTTCCTTATTGTCAAAGTGACAGTGTTCTTAAACCAGATCATGACATTCCTCCTGCTCAAAAACTAGAGTAGTTTCCCATCGCAGGTTTTTTTTTCTTTTAATAATTGTAGCTTTTATTTTAGATTCAAGGAGTACATGTGCAGGTTTGTTACATGGGTTTACTGCATGATCCCATCACCCAGGTGGTGAGCATTGTTCTCAATAGTTTTTCAAACCTTTCCCCACTCCTTTCCTCCCTCTTCTAGTAGTCCCCAGTGGCTATTGTTGTCGTCTTTATGTCCAGTGTACCTAATGTTCAGTTCTCACTTATAAGTGAGAACATATGGTATTTGGTTTTCTGTTCCCGCATTAATTCACTTAGGATAATGGCACATTGCACTTTAGAAGAAGAGGAAGACACACCTCCCACCATGGCTTTTCCTCCTCCATCTGCCCCCTTTTCAGTTTCCCTCCTACCGGTCTCTTCTCTCGCTTCTACTGGGGAAACACTGACCTCCTTGCCATTCTTCATTCTTCCAGGTGCTTTTGCACAGGGATTCCTGTGCTCAGAGTACTCTTTCTCCATGTCTCAGCTAGGATCACTCTCCATTTCACTCACCTCTCTGCTCAAATGTCCTTTCCTCAGAATGGACCACGCAATCACCCCACCCACCATTAATGAATAAATAATATGTAAAAGTCCTCTGTATCTGTGTATTATTAATGCTGTCTTCCCTACTATGTGATTCTTTGAGAGAAGGGATTGTATCTTATTTGCTTTTGTATATCTTGTTTGCAGCATGATACACAGAACTGAAGTAGTGTCCTGAGTTTATTACATATGATAACTCATTGTTTTCCTTGCTTTGTCCACATTAGCCTTGGATAATTCCGACTCTGCTATAAATCTTTAGTAATGTGGATCAGCTCTGGTGGAATATTAACTTTTTGTACTTTTTTAAAAAGGGGGTGCTAAGCAATATTGTAGCTGAACTCACTTTAACTGTTTTACATGGAAATAATGCATAGGCTGAGCCCAAATGAACTTTTTATGTTGGCAAAAGAACATAGGTTTCAGTGACTTTATGTAGCCAGGCCCTATGTTTTCTCTAACAGTGATACTAATTGTGTTCAAGTTTATAACATTACATTTTTTTTCTAAGCACTCTACAATCCAGATTTAGTGATTCTCATTGACCTACTTCCTATTATTGGGGCTATTCTAGGGCTACATGCATAAAATAAAATTTGTTTTTTAGGCAAGGGTTAGATCTACCTTTCATTTGTTTATTTGTTCATTCTTTGTCAAGGCAATTATTTCCACCATTGATTGCATTTGTTTTCCTTTTTGTAAATCTGTAAGCTGTTATCTGACACACATGATTCTTTTATTATTCTTTTATTAATCATCAAATGCCATTAAATTATAGAGCAGAAAGAGACTAATAAGATCATCTTATCCAGCTATAGAAGTATTACTGGATCAGTTGATAAATATAGTTAGTATATTAAAATATTGCATCTTTAATAATCAGCTTCATGAAGCTGATAACTGTGCTATGGGTGTGTTAAGAGACTATGCTAAATCTTAGGAAAAACACACTGAAGTATTTAGGAATAAAGATGCCATGAGTTGTATAACTTACTCCTAAATGGTTCAGGGAAAAAAAAAATATGTGTGTGTTTGTGTATGTGGGTTTATGTGTGTTCATGTACAAGGAGAAACAAATACAGAGCAAATTACAAACCTAATGAAGCAAAACATTAACAAGTAGATTTGGGTAAAAGGCATATCAGTGTTATTTGTACTGTTCTTGTAACTTTTCTGTAAGTGTGAAATTATTTCCACATAAACAGTTTGAAAAATTATCTCATCCATCCCTCCCAGGAAAAACATTCAGTCCTCATGACATCATGACACAGAGGTTAACTAGCTTTCCATTACCCAGAGTTAGAAACAAAACTGACTCTTAGTCCCGTGTACCTCTGTTATACTATGCTGCGGCCTTCTGGTAAATACAGTTACTGAGCACTAATCGAACATGGGGGCCAGTCATCCTGCTACGTGCTTACATAGGACACAGCCAAGCTTGCATATTAGTGATATAGTTTTGAGTACCTTTAAAAAGTAATTTGGCTATTACCTGGTCAGCCTCACAACCTCCAGCCCCTCTATTACCTGGACGCCTTGTTATTAGATACGCTGCTCATTGTAATGAGACACACCTGTGTTTGCATTTTAACAAACAGTGGTTTTGTTCTTCTATTTCTTGATAGCTACTGCTTCTTGGGACACCTTTCTCATGCTATGGAATTTCAAGCCACATGCTAGAGCTTACAGATATGTGGGTCACAAGGATGTTGTAACCAGCGTGCAGTTTTCTCCACATGGAAACTTACTGGCATCTGCCTCACGAGACAGAACCGTGAGACTCTGGATTCCTGATAAGTAAGAGAAGCAAAGAAACACTTGATATCCTCTGGATTTGGAAATGTGAAAGAAAGCTGAGCCCGGCTGCTGCTCATGCACTGCTGCCCGCACTATTAGTCTCAGTCACATACAAGGCATGCTGCCCTTGTGGTAAAGTCAAACTAATTCATACAATTTTTTCCTCAAAATTATGTCTTCTTTTTGAAAACTGTTTCCTACCATGGAAATATGCTTAATACATCTTAAGTTTTTTTGAGGGAGTAGTGGTAGCTATCAATCCCTTTGTAGATCTGAGGTAAGCTTTAGACTGTCTCCCCAGAATGATACACATCAGTTTGTATAACCAAAAATTCACAGTTTATTAACTTCCTAATGCACATTCATGGATCCTTTCAAGGGCCCTTGGATCCCTATTGAAAACCCTGTGCCTTTGATTTAATTTGTATCACTCATTATCAGGGTCCAGAATTTTCTTGTTAAAGAAAATTTCTGACAAAAGTATAAATCATTGTATTTGTGTAAGGCAATATCCATTATAACAAATCTCTGTAAGAGAGACTTTTGAAACCCTAACTAATGGCCCATCTATTTTAAGTAATTATTGAGCCATGATTTTTTAAAATGGTTTTAAGCTTTAAAGTATGTAAATTTTCAAACATACATGAAAACAGAATGAATAGCATGACTCCCCCGCCGCATACTCCCATCAATCAGCTTCAACAGTTGGTCAGGATTCTGCCCATCTTGTTTCATCTACACCTCCCCTCACTTTTTCCCCTGGGGTATTTTTAGAACAAATCCTACATATCATATCATTTCCCCCCATAAATACTTCAGAGCAGAGGTCCCCAAGCCCTGGGCCACCGACCAGTACCAGTCCATGGCCTGTTAGGAACCAGGCCAGAGCTCTGCCCTCTGTCAGATCAGCGGCAGCATTAGATTCTCACAGGAGCACAAACCCTATTGTGAACTGTGCATGTGAGGGATCTCGGTTGCATGCTCCATATGAGAATCTCATGCCTGATGATCTGTCACTGTCTCCCATCACCCCAGATGGGACCATCTAGTTACAGGAAAACAAGCTCAGGGCTCCCATTGATTCTACATTATGGTGAGTATGTAATAATAGTAGAAATAGGGCTGGGCGTGGTGGTTCACGCCTGTAATCCTAGCATTTTGGGAGGCCGAGGCAGGTGGATCACCTGAGGTCAGGAATTTGAGACCAGCGTGGCCAACATGGTGAAACCCTGTCTCTACTAAAAATACAAAATTAGCCAGGCATGGTGGCATGCACCTGTAATCCCAGCTACTCAGGAGACTGAGGCAGGAGAATTGCTTGAACCCGGGAGGTGGAGGTTGCAGTGAGCCGAGATCGTGCCATTACATTCCATCCTGGGCAGAAAAGGACACAACTCCTTCTCAATAATAATGATAATAATAGAAATAAAGTACACAATAAATGTAATGCACTTGAATCATCCCCAAATCATCCATCCTTCTCCCTGACTCCCTGGTCCCATGGAAAAATGGTCTTCCATGGAACTGGTCTCTGGTGCCAAAAAGGTTGGGGACCACTGCTTCAGAAGATAAGAATTTGAGCATTTCCTTGACCCTGTTGTGGCAGGATTTGACTTGTAGTCTGTGACTAAACAGGCCCAGGTACTCCCAAATGAAGGAAAGCTCATGGGCATTCCCATGCCAGTGGGTGCTTTTTTTCTGCCACCACCCAAGGGGAACTCTATGCTGAGAAATCTGAATATTATTCCAATGGTAGTGAAAACTATTGAAGAGAAGTGACATGTTATAATGGATGGCAATGTAGCAGGGGATTTTAAGGGAGAAAGAACTGGTTTGGGGTCCAAGAGGAGAAGCATGTTCTAAAACCCTTAACTTTGGGAATTTAGAACTAGCTTTTTTACTATCTTCAGCACAGCATAACTTTAGTCTCCCATTACTAATTCAAAGAAATCTCAGTGAACAAACTGTATAAGGGTAGATGAGCTAAAAGCTCACTGAATCATTAATTTGTCATAGCTCATCTAAATACAATGATTAGGCTAGTGTAGGTGTCCCTAGTTTCTCCTTCTAAATCATGTCATAGTGGGAACAGAGCAATAATGGTGGATCGTGGCAACAGGAAGGAAGATGATGTGTCAGTTATCTATTGCTGTATGACAGTCGCAAAACCTTAGTACCTTACTATAGAAACAATGATTTGTCACAATTTTGTGGGTTGTCTGGATGGTTCTTTTGCTTATATGGTGCAGGCTGAGATTACTCATGCAGCTTCATAGAGCTGGCAGATGGGTAGATGGGTTCCATTCCTCATTCATATGCCTGGGGCCTTGGTGCGGGCTGGTGGCAATGGCATCTTGGTTCTCCATGTGCCCTCTCTCCAGCAGGATAACCTGTAGTTTTCTCACAGCATGACAGCTGGGTTCCAGGAGAATCAAAGCAGAAGCTGCTAGACCAGTTAAGAACTAAGCCCGAAACTTGCAGTGTCACTTCTACCACGTTCTGTTGCTCAAAGTAAAGTCACAACACCAGCCCAAAGGGAGGAGAAATAAACAGACTCCACCTCCTTTGAAGCCGAGAGACACGCATGTACAGGGATGAGATGAGTCACACCACCTCCCCTCAAAAGTCACACCACCTCCCCTCAAAAGTCACAACACCTCCCCTCAAAGGGAGGGGAAATAAACAGACTCCACCTCCTGTGAAGCAGAGAGACATGCATGTACAGGGATGAGATGAGTATTGGCAACCATATTTGCAGATAGACACCACAGCTGGTGACCAGAAGGCTAAGAAAGAATAGGGAGAGGCTGGGGGCATGGCTCACACCTGTAATTCCAGCACTTTGGGAGGCTGAGGCAGGAGGATCACTTGAGGCCAAGAGTTCAAGACCAGCCTGAGCAACATAGCGAGACCCTGTCTCTATAAAAAATTAAAAATAAAAAAATTATCTGGGCATGGTGATGCCCACCTACCGTCCTAGCTCCTCAGGAGGCTGAGGAGGGATGATCTCTTGAGTGCAGGAGTTTGAGCCGCAGCGAGTAGTGATTGCACCACTGTATTCTAGCATGTGTGATAGAAAGAGAACACGTCTCAAAAAAATGAATAAATAAGAATAGGTAGGAGCAAGCCTGAAAGCAAGTCTGGCCCAGAGTTCGTCACAGTGGGCAGTCAAGAGAATTTAGTTGAAAGGGCAAGTAAATATGTAGGAGGCAGAGAGCCTATATTAAGTCAAGATGAGGAACTGGAAACCAGTTAGGCACCAGCACGATAAACACAAGGCACTCCTATCTTGGTTTCTTCTGTGTTTCCTGTTGAGACTGGATCCGGTGCTTGGTTTAGCCTATGCCTGAGAGGAGAGCCTTTTAGAAAGGAGGCAAACAACAGCCTGCTGGAGTCGGAGTGCAGAACTAAAAATCAGGGCAGATTCTGATGATACTGACAGCCCATCTCAGCTTCCTGGTCATTGCAGATGCCTTTTCTTTCCTTTGTTTTCGCTAGGCATTATACTTGGATTCAGGCTAAACTATACTCCTGATTTCCACTCATGAAATTTACCCTTGAAACTTCACTGAGCTAATCCCTGGATGCTCCCTTCTAATTTTTGTTTAATATGTATTTCAGTTTTTCCGGAGTAATATCACATGTCAGGTGACGGAAATTTATGATAAAGTCACCTTTGCTCCCTACACACCACTGGAAGGGTAAGCCAGGTTGGATCTACGAGCCTTTGTTGACTGTTCCAAGTGGAATTCAACATGTGTTGAGTTCTTTTTATGTGCTTGACATGTTGCTAGATGCTGGTCTTATAGAGATGAATAAATCATCATTCCTGTTCTCCAAAAATGTACTGCATAAGAGGAGACAAATCGTTCTTTAAAAAGTCACTGTATAATGTAGTAAGCAAAATTGTTGTAGCAAATATGGGGCCATTAAGCCTGTCTGGCTTGGCCAGGGGGATCTGGGGATGGGGGAAATAGTCTATCCTGAGAAAGCAGTAAGTGCAAAGGCAGGGGTGTGTTTGAAGTGCTGTGACTGTTCCAAGTACAAAGTTCAGCATGGCAGGATGCCTCACCAACGCACTTGGGCATTGTGCTTTCTTTTGGAGAAGAGCCAGTGACACATTTACACTGGGATTTACATGCTTGGAGTTACGCTCTTAGCAAGGTAATAAGCACAATATGTAGGTGACTGGCAGGGGACAAAAGATTAGAGCAGAGAGACCAGTTAAGAGGCTTTTGCAATAACCTAGGTGAAGGATGTTAAGGATATATCTACCTTAAGGCAAGCAGAGCCGACACAGAAGAGGGGGATTCAGAAGATATTTAGGAAGTGAGGATGATATGGTTTGCTAACTTACTGGATGTGGGAGAGGACGCGGGAAGAGTTGAGTGTGACTTCCAGGTTTCTGGCTTGGACACAGGCGGATGTCACTCTGAACAGCCAAGGTAGCAAAATACAGGACGAGGTGCAGGTGTATGGGAGATCAGTGTGAACATTTGAACATCTGAGACACATATATTGTGGCCATCTAAATTCTGTTGCCTGACGTTTTTCAAGCACTTATGACAATTTTCCCCATAGGGTATCTTGAGTATCAATATGATTTTCTAAATGGGAAAATTACTAAGTCCTAGATACAATGTAAGGTGAAAATGCCCTGGGAACTTGGGAACACTGACACAAAGTAGCATTTACCACATATCACCTTGCAACTCCAACACTATCTAGCCTGCTTCCATTTTAAGATTTTCTGCTTCTCAAATGCCTCACATTATTTTCTCCATCTTTTCTTCTATTCTTTTCTGCCCTTCAGTTCTCAACACCTGAAATTTCATGGAAATTTCAGTGTTGATGAAGGGTACAGTACAACACAGCCCTTTCATACTTTTGTTAGGTTTTACAAGAGTTAAACCATTTTATTTAAACTATTTTATATGTTTCAAAGTCTGTATTATGATTAAGTATTAACTATAATTAAATTAAATGGGTTATAAATATTAAACTGTTTATTTCCAGGAGAGGAAAATTCTCAGAATTTAAAGCTCATACAGCTCCAGTTCGAAGTGTAGACTTTTCAGCTGATGGCCAGTTTCTAGCTACAGCTTCTGAAGACAAATCCATAAAAGTATGGAGCATGTATCGCCAGCGCTTCCTGTATTCTTTGTATCGACATACACACTGGGTACGCTGTGCCAAGTAAGTGCAAAAAATTTCATATTGAGATTTCCACATATTTTTTCTGCTTCACATTTGCCCCCAACTTCCAGAAAAAGGATTTGAGGACATATTCATTCGTTCATTCAACAGATATTTGTTTGTGACTGCTATGTGCAGAACAATAGTAAACAAAATAGTGAGACGTGGTTGGATTTTAGATAAAGTTGGAAGTTACAACCGGCAGTACAAGCTGTTACATCAGATTTGACACAGCGAAGTCAGGAAGAACTCCAGAGTCTTTGGCAGCAGTCTGTTGGAAGGTGAATGCTATTGTAGGTGTTGTTACCTGTTGGCCAACAGCTGTGGAGTCTTCCTATTCATAGGACACACGCTAAAGTACTGACAGTGCAGATTGCATTTCCCCATCAGAACTCTCTGGGGGCCGGGCGCCATGGCTCACGCTTATAATCCCAGCACTTTGTGAGGCCGACGCAGGCGGATCACTTGAGGTCAGGAGTTTTGAGACCAGCCTGGCCAACATGGCAAAACCCTGTTTTTATTAAAAATACAAAAATTAGCCAGGCGTGGTGGCACATGCCTGTAGTCCCAGTTACGTGGGAAACTGAGGCAGGAGAACCACTTGAATCCAGGAGGCAGAGGTTGCAGTGAGCTGAGATCTTACCACTGCACTATATCTAGCCTGGGCGACAGAGTGAGATTCCATCTCAAAAAAAAAAAAAAAAAAACACTACCTGGGCGGGAAGGGTTATTTTATTTTCCCTGTTTTGCAGATAAGGAAAGTGAGTTTCGGAGAGGTAAAGTTAGACTCATCTAGTTGGAAGTGACAGAAGCCTAAGCCAGTTTTTTTCTCCCTGCCAGGTGGTTAAAGTAGCTGGTGTGTTTGGAGTGGGGAGGGGACAGACTAGAACCAGGGACTCTAGTACTGTTAGACCTCTCTGTGTCTTATCTTGTCTTGGGGCCCCTCTATATGCTGGCTCCATTCTCTCAAATGTCCTGGTGCCCAGGTCCCTGCTGGCTCTAGGCTTCAGTCCTCACAGCCTTGTGACTGACTAGAAAGGAAAGCTTCTTTACTCCCAGCTCCAGTTAGAAGAGTATCAGGTGGTGACTCTGGCCTAGCCTGGAGCCTATGCCCATCCCTTGCCTAGCAGTGAGATGCTGTGGCTGCTGCAGTTTAGGTCAGGGGCCTGGTTGAAACCAGTTACTCTGACCAGGAAGGAGGGGTCATACAAACACACGTTCTAGGCATGCGAATAGGGGACACTTCTCACAGGAAGCGGGTATGGGGTATGGCACAGAGGTGGTCAGCAGGGGAAAACTGTGGCCCCTGCAGCCATCCTGCTTTGTGCCGGCTGTATGAAATAACATACCAGGTGTCCCCAGCCAGGATCTGGTGGAGTGGGAGTTTGAGCTTTGCTCTGTCTGTCTTGCCTTACAGCCCCCACTCCTCACTATCGTTATGGCCTCTGTGGGACATTATTGCTCAGGAGGTGTTGATTATCACCTATGGCCATGAGCCTAAGAAGAATATAAGAAGATAGGCATAAGGTCATACTTTTAGTCACTAGGTTTCTCTTTTAAAGGTTTCAGACAGTTTTTGATTGTAGACATCTCAGAATTATTTCTTTTCTTTTTTTTTTTTTTGTTTATTTGAGATGGAGTCTCGCTCTGTCACCCAGGCTGGAGTGCAGTGGCGCGATCTCGGCTCACTGCAAGCTCTGCCTCCCGGGTTCATGCCAATTCTGCTGTCTCAGCCTCCCCAGCAGCTGGGACTACAGGCGCACGCTGCCACACCCTGCTAATTTTTTTGTATTTTTAGTAGAGACAGGGTTTCACCGTGTTAGCCAGGATGGTCTTGATCTCCGGACCTCGTGATCTACCCACCTCGGTCTCCCAAAATGCTGGGATTACAGGCGTGAGCCACCGCGCCCGGCCAGAATTATTTCTATATATGCCATATAGCTGTGTGGCTAAAAACATGGACCCTGGACCTAAATATGTAGGTTAAAATTCCAACCCCACTACTTACCAGCTGTGAGACCTGTGGGGAAGTTACCTAACTTCTCAGTACTTTGGTTTTCTTACCTGTCATCATAAGATGATGATAGTAGTAACCTGCCACATAGATTGGTATGGTATTCAAATGAGTAAATATCTGGATAGCACTTAGAATGGTGCCCCTCACATAGTAGTCAGTATATAATTCTTAGCTGTCATTCTCATCACCATCATTGGACATCTCATTCTTGTTAAATTTATAAAGATACTTTATAACTTGAGTTGACAATTTTTTCCCAGCTGAGGAGATATCGCATGATGGTCCCAAGAGGCTGATCATTTGTATTGATTTATAAAGTGATGCTGTGAAGAAGAAGAAGAGGAGGCAGAGGGCAGAGGTTCAGGCTCTGTTCTGGGATGGGTCAGGTACAGAGAGAGTGAGTTAGCTCCCACTGTGAGCCAGCTCTGGGTATGGTTGGCAAAGGAAGCATATTCTTCACTGCACAATAAGCAAAAACATGACTGTTGAGTTAGCTAAGCAAAACAATGCCTAAGTTCCACCCTGAATAATAATAATAGCTGTTGTTGGCCCTGCGTGGTGGTTCACGCCTGTAATCCCAGCACTTTGGGAGGCCAAGGCTGGCAGATCACTTGAGGTCAGAAGTTCAAAACCAGCCTGGCCAACATGGTGAAACCCCGTCTCTACTAAAAATACAAAAATTAGCCAGGCGTGGTGGCAGGCACCTGTAATCCTAGCTACTCAGGAGGCTGAGGCAGGAGAATCGCTTGAACTTGGGAGCAGAGGTTGCAGAGAGCTAAGATCATGCCACTTCACTCCAGCCTGGGCAACAGAGTTAGACTCTATCTCAGAATAATAATAATAATAATAATGATAGCTGTGTAATAATAATAATAATAGCTGTTTTTATCCAGTGCTCTGTGTTCCTGTTTCCTTCCAAAATGAAGGTGCCTTTTAATAACTCTCATACCTATGTATACATCAGATATTAGAGGTAATCGGCAGACCATGTAACCCTGAGGGTACACATTTGGCATGATGTTTAGCCTGATTCCTGTAGCTGAGGTATTAGTGGAGTGATGGTGGCTGATATAGTTTTTATTTTCTAATAACAAGAAGGAGTATTATGAAGTTGTTCATATAAGAGAGAATTTTTTATGGAAGTAAATTATAGGAGATACTTTATTCATTGTCCTTGTATTGAATCATCTATATATAAGTCTTTTATCAAAGGGTAATCCTAATGTCAGACAATAATTTATGAAAAGTCACCAATAATGTGAAATTTTGGTATTCAAAATATTACTTTAATAAGTATAGTCATTGCCCTGTACCATATAGCTGTATTAAGTATGTAGAGATGAAAGACACAGTCTCGGCCTCAGGGAGGCGATAGTTAGTTCAGTGGGGAAAAATAGATACTAAATAATTATAAAATGGTGTGTCCTGTGGGAAAAAGTGGCACACAAGATGGTAAGGGAGTAATAAATGAGTGAGCATTGAACAAGATTTGTGTGAGGAAAATACAAGAAAGCCGTTTCAGGCCCAGAGCTGAGGGGACAGAAGGGGAAGAGGAGGCAGCGGCGTATTTGTCAGTTGCGAAGCGAGAGGGCAAACTGTCTTCAGGAGGGAACCAGGAGGAGCAAAGCACTGTGGCCTGCAGGTACATAGTGTGCTCCAGGAACATTAATTATTCAGCTATGGTCAGAACACAGGAAGCATATGGGACACAACTATCCAATATTCCTATGCCTGCCTGCACCACAGCATCATCCCGGAGCAAGTTAGCTCCCTGCTCTCAGCCTCTGTGGAACTTGTGGGTATGGAGGCTTCTCTCACTGGACTGAGGATGAGAAGTACCAGCTGATGGTGTTTAGGATTGAGGGATGCCGTAAGACTACCTCTCTTCCAGCTGGGTGCTAGTTAGGCAGAAACTCTGGAACTGGGGAGGAGCCACTGAAAATGTTCTTCCCCCTTATCAATTCGAGAGAAGAAAGCAATGGTGGAACTCTACACTTCTGTCTGCCTAGCATCCATTCCCTGTTTTCTGGTAGCAGTGCTCAAGCTTGCCCTGAGGAATCAGCTGCCCCCTCGGTCCCCTCTGTGTCATGTGCAGGAGTGGCCCTATCTCCAGTTCCAGCAGCAGACAATCAGCTCAGGCTCGCCCATGGAAACATAGCATCCCCTCCTGGGGGAGTGAGTCTTGTTGGAACCATGGGCCTCTCCTCTTGGTTGACGGTGTTTAGGCTTATTTAAGCCTGTGACTGCTGAGGGACACCCTGGGCAAAGAACTGACCTAAAAATAATATTAATTCAGAAGAGAGCAGAGCTGTGAGATGAAGACAGAATGAATTTGTCTAATCACATTAATCACATGGTTTGCTTTCTGGATACAGCCATACCTGAAAGTATTAGAGAAAGAGAGAGAGAGAGAGGAGAGAGTGTGTGTGTGTGTCTGTGAGAGAGAGAGAGAAAGAGAGTCTTTAAAAATTCCCTTTTCCTTTTTTATTTTATCCTCAAAAAGATGCTTTCCATAGGAAGTGATACTGGAGCAGAGTTTTGAAAAGTGGGATCTTCTTACTCAGTCAAGACATTTCTTTTATCTCCATCCTCAACACTGCTGCTGTAGTTTTAGCACCATTGGCCTTTGTGGAGACTTTTGCAGGAATCTCCTAAATGGTCTCTCAGACTACAGATTCCCTCCTCCCACCCTCCGCCCTTCCATCTCTGCTTTTGTGAAAAACAAATCTGATCATGCTGTTTCTCACCTTAAAACCTCTCGGTGACTCCTTGCACCAGCGTGTGTGTACTGCCCTCCTGTCTTTCTTTTGTCACTTTCTGTCTTCTGTCACTTTCACCATTCACCTTCGTGCAGCCGGACAAGTCTCGTCAAGTGTGAATGACCCTTTATGCCTTGTGCCTTTCCATATGGTGATTTCCATGCTGGAACGCCCCCTGCTTCCACCCTTCCTTCACAACCTGCTCTGCATCTCTTCCTCCAAGAAAGGTTTCCGCCTCTCCTGGGCCAAGCTTATTGTGACTCCTTTATGCCACCACACTGCCCTGCTTATGAGGTCTGTTTGTCAGCTTAGGCCTCTCTTCCCTATTACACTTCGAATTACAAGTATTTATGTTGTATTCTCTTGCCAGGCACTGTTCTAAATTGTATGAATACAGCAGAAAATAAAACACAAAATTCCTACTCTTGTGGAGCCTCCTTTACTGAAGAGAGACAGACAACAAACATATTAGTGATAAGTACTCTGGAGAAAAATTAGGTAGGGTAACAAGATGAAGAGTGGTGGGTTTGGGAGGTGGTCTTTTACATATCGAGGTCAGGCAAGGCATATTTACCAAGGTGATGTTTGAGCCAAGACTTGACTATATTGAGGAAATTAGTAAGGTCGGTGTCAGGAGAGAGTGTTCAAGGTAGGTCAGATATGATCTGAGAAGCACTATAGAGTATCAGCTACAGGGTGGGAAACCGTCAGGGATTGTGCAAAAATATGGTTGAATGAATCAGTGAAAGGTTGGTGAGTAGGCTTAGGTTTATCTCTAAAGCAAAGGTAATTTTCTTGGATTTCTTCAGAGAAGAGTTATTTTTGTGAATCTTTTCTAGCAAATCCAGGAGTACTGGTGCATGCATGTTTTGCATGGAGATGTTTATGTGGCTTCACTGCTTTCTTTGTCCATTTTGGTTGACTCTTGTTCAGTTGGCCAGTTGCTTGCTTGGCTCACCTGGCCTTCATGGACTGTCTTTATCTTACTGGTACCTTAAGGTTCTGAGAGGTTTTTTTTTTAAATCAGTTTTCTTACTGTTTGGAGTAAATGATTAATGTAAAACTCTGCAGAGGCCTTCCTCAAGGAATGTTCTTTGATTAATAATTTGGTTAAATTTAATGAATAAGGATTTCATCTTCTTGGCAACTTTTTATTTATGTGCTCTACAACATGCTTATGGATTCTTTCTCATGCATTTATTATAATGTATCTTCTTGGCTTACCTTATTGCAGTTAGAACAAGAGAGTTTAGAACAATGTTTAGAGGACCTGATTGATCCCCCAGGCCCAGCCTCCCAGAGTGTTTGTGCATCTTCCCGTGAGAACTTAACCTTGATGAAATCATTCTAATCCAGGACTCTCAAAGATGTGCAGGACTAGAAGTCCTGTTGTCACTCTATACCCGAAGGTGAGAAAGCTCTAGGGAGCTTGAGTCATGTTTAATAAGTTTAGGAGAGTCTAAAACGTAAGTCAGATGCCAGTTTAGTTATTTTTAATGACAGTGCTAACTGCCAGAGAGCCTGGAACATTTGCATGTCTTAGTCAGGGCCTTCTTCTTTTGCCAAGTCAAGATATAATCAGAAGGCTGTTCAGTGAGCCCTGGAACTAAAGCAAGAGGAGTTTGTGGAAAAAATCTTGTTAGTTTTCTCAGGTTAGGATAGTGAGGTGGGCCCATCTCCCGATCCACACACCTGCCAGTGATCAGTACTGCTGGTCATGCACCCCTCCCCTGAACCAGGATAGAGGCTGCTGACCAGCTCTTGCTCTTTGCTTGTTGCAGTTGTTGCACACCTCCTCTGTGTTGACGTAGTATCTTTCAGGTGATGCAGTACAGTGATTAGTTTCAGCAGAGAGGTAGCATACAGTAGTTAAGAGCCTGGGTTCACTAGCATGTTACTTGGGCACATCACATTCTCTAGGCATTAGTCTGCTCCCATATAAAATGAATACAATGGAAGTGCCTTCCTCATAAGGTCACTGTGAAGATTAAATGAGTTCATGAATGTAAAGTGCCAATTAATGTCAGCTATTAACTACCCTCACATGCCAGTCCTCCCCCTAGGGATTATACTGGAGCCACTGTCAGGTGATATTCAAAAGTCATTTCACATATTTGCACATAGTTTTGGGGGTGGCTAATATAGATAGCTACTATCATCTATTAAATGTATGTTGTGTAGTAAACTTAAAAAGAAGGTCCTTTTATTTCAAAGTACTTGTGTCTGAAAATCCCTGCCTTTTAAGTGGAGTTCTTAGTCTGTTTAAATTTATGTAATCAGTCCTGTGATTGGTTTAAGTCTACCATCTTACTGCTTTCTATTTATCCCATTTATTCCTTGTGTTTGTTATTTCTTTATCCTCTCTCCTTTTGGATTAATCAACTATTTCTTAGTATTCTACTTATCTATTTTATTCTTAGCTTTACTCTTTGTCTTTTTTGTTTTGTGGTAACCTCTAGAAATTACAATATGCATCCTTAACTTACCACAGTCTACTCTTGAATTAATTTCATGCTGTTTTATGTATAATGTTAGAACTTACAGAACTATATCTCCATTTACTTCTTGACAGTTTACACCTGCATATGGTGTAAGCTCACAATACGTTAAGCAGCCAATTCTCTTTTGAAGAAAATAAGAAACAAAAAAGTCTTTTATATTTACCCCCATATTTGCTACTTCCAGCATTCTTTATTCATTTGTGTAGATCCAGGTTTCCATCTGATATCATTTCTCTTCAGCCTAAAACACTTCACTTACCATTTCTTCTAGTGAAGGTCTCCTGGTGATGGATGACTTCTCTGAACTTTTTGTTTATCCTTTATAAAGGATATTTTTGCTGAGATATAGAATTCTAGTTTGGCGGATAATTTTTTCTTTTAGTGCTTTAATGATGTCATTTACTATGGTCTGAGTTTGTGTCTCCCAAAAAATTCATGTGTTGAAATCCTTACCCCAAAAGTGATGGTATTAAAAGATGGGGCCTTGAGGAAGTGATTAGCTCATGAAGCACACCCCTCATGAATGAGATTTATGCCTTATAAAAGAGGCCCCAGAGAGACCCTTGCCTCTCACCATGTGAGAACACAGCAAGAAGGTGTCATTTATGAGCCAGGAAACAGGTTGTATTAGTTTGTTCTCACACTACTAATAAAGACATACCTGGCCGGGCGCGGTGGTTCAAGCCTGTAATCCCAGCACTTTGGGAGGCCGAGACGGGCGGATCACAAGGTCAGGAGATCGAGACCATCCTGGTTAACACGGTGAAACCCCGTCTCTACTAAAAAATACAAAAAACTAGCCGGGCGAGGTGGCAGGCGCCTGTAGTCCCAGCTACTCGGGAGGCTGAGCCAGGAGAATGGTGTAAACCCGGGAGGCGGAGCTTGCAGTGAGCTGAGATCTGGCCACTGCACTCCAGCCTGGGCGACAGAGCTAGACTCCGTCTCAAAAAAAAAAAAAAAAAAAAAA